>NC_043962.1:56315556-56395556 GCF_902148855.1 Sphaeramia orbicularis
TTGAGTTTGACGCCCTTGACTGTTAACATCTTCAGGCTAATTTTTGCGTTTTGCTCTTTGTAAATTCATCCCGTGGGCCAGCTTGGAACCTTTGGCGGGCTGGTTTTGGCCCCCGGGACGTATGTTTGACACCTGTGGTCTAATGTGACAAACACATGAAACAGACTGGGTGACCAACAGCAGTCCCACTGTGTCCAGTGGAGACGCTGGAATGCATCAGTCTGTCCAAAGCAAGTTTAGAATAGTTTTGGATTTTTCATTATAGTTTAGTTTTATTTAGTTTTGACTTTTGTTTCTCTAATTCAGTTAGTTTTAATTAGTTTTTAGAGCAGGTTTGCTAGTTTTTATTATTTTTCATTTTTTTCTAAATGCTTAGTTTTAGTATTAATTTTAGTATTGTTTTTTTTTTTATATCTTTTCTCTTCTTCTCTGTCGTCGTATTCAAATAAATCCCAGACAGGACTCTGCTGCTTTCTCCCAACTTTAGTCTCCATGTTTCCAGGTAGAGTGGGGACCAGAAGACGACTGGAAACCACAAGTGAACTCAAGTGACGGACCAAAAAGTGTCGTATGGTGCCAGCAGCTAAAATTGCTTGTGCAAAATCAATGGATTTCATATCGATCTGACATTGACAAAGACAAAAACAAAGGGAATTTTATCCATAATTTTTATACGTTTTAGTTAGTTTTGTAAGCACACAATACAGTTTCAGTTAGTTATAGTTTTTTATTTTAATTGTAGTTTTTATTTATTTCAGTTAACAAAAATGTTTTTACAATTCTAGTTTTTGGCATTTCGTTAGTTTTCATTAACAATAATCATCTTGGTCCACAGTGTGGTGGATTCAAAGCCTGTTGTCCATCAAAGCACACACACACTCTGTTTGTGTCCCAGACTTCAGTCTCATCCATCCTGTTCCTACCTGGAATGTTCATGGACAGGAGCACCAGGATGTAAATGCTGTGGTCCATGTCCAGTCAGATGGTCTTCTCTTCTCAGTCGTCCTCTTCACTGTCTCTGTCTTTTATTAGGACTCTAGTCTCGTCATCCTTTGTTTTTATCTCCTCATTGATGCTTGGGCTGCTCAGTGTCACAGTTGACCTCAAACATTTCATCACATCAGACATGTTCAAAGTTCAACCCAAAAATTGTCCCGATTAGGGATGCCAATTATTGATTAATTCATTAATCGTTAGTTGGTTGCCGTTATCGATCAATTAACGATTAATTGATAAGCAGCAATTTTCCTGAGAACCTGAATTTCTTTTTCAATACGGTCTATAAGAATAAAAGCTAAATACTGTTTATATACTCCATGAAAAAAACATGTCATATTCCTTAATGATTGATTTTTTGAACCATTGGATACAGTCAGTGTTTCCTGTGGAATTCATCTGTTGGTGTGGCGGTGTGGAATGGGTGGGTGCACGTGCGTGTGTTTCACCAGTGGGTGGGTGGGTGCATGTGCGTGTGTTTCACCAGTGGGTGGGTGGGTGCATGTGCGTGTGTTTCACCAGTGGGTGGGTGGGTGCATGTGCGTGTGCGTGTGTTTCACCAGTGGGTGGGTGGGTGCACGTGCATGTGTTTCACCAGTGGGTGGGTGGGTGCACGTGCATGTGTTTCACCAGTGGGTGGGTGGGTGCATGTGTTTCACCGGTGGGTGGGTGCACGTGCGTGTGTTTTGTCAGGGGGGTTACTCTCACGCGTGCAGTTCGGTCAGGGGACGCGTGCGTCACTTTCTGTCCTACTTCTAATACTATGGGGGTACGGCTCAGTCCGTGCCCCCGCAGAAGTGAAAGTGAAACTTTTCACTCATTTCTCTTTTCTCCACCTCCTGAAGCTTCACAAACACATTACATACCTGTGACCCGAATCAGGAACCTGGAGTATGTTTTCAGCTTCTGTCTCACTGACTGTGGACTAGACCAACCTCCAGGGAAAACGCTGCGATACTGACCCCGCATTTGTGCACCGCTCCCACAAACAGACGGTCGGTCTGTGTTTGGTCCACCATGTCCATAAATACATCTAACTCATCAACGCCATGATCCGGTTCGATGACTATCCCAGCCGCGGCGTCGCAGTGCAAACAAACTGGCAGCCTTCGGACAGGTGGACAAGGGCAATTAACCAACAATTAATAATTTAATCGAGCAAATTCTCATCGACAATTAATCGTTAGTTGATTAATTGTTTACATCCCCAGTCCTGATGAAGGTGACGCAGCTCAAACATCACAACCACTCACTGACACTTTAAAGTTAGTTCCAAAGAATCAAGCAACAGGACGAAGCAGCAGCAGCAGCTTTGAACTCTTCTGTTGTCCAATCACAGTCTAATCCACTAAATGTGGAGTCTGTGAATGACGACCAACCTGTGTTCGACACCAGGGAAACCAATGAAACCAAAGAATCAATGAGCAGTCACTTTAAACAATCACCCAGATCATGGGCGTCCTTAGACCTGGGCACTTGGGATTCAAGCCCCAGATGTTTGGGCAGAAGCTCCGGATCTCTGAGACAACATTTTTATTTATTTATTTATTTATTTTTAAACAAACACATGAGTAAATCCATGTCCCCTCCATCATTGGCGCCATACGGCCTGTGCCGACTGACTGCATACTAGGGGTGGAACAGGACAGAAAAAGTTCAGCTTGGTACATTTTGGGTCATTTTGGTCTTTGGTTTGGTACATTTTCCACATGTTTTTGGTGCAGGGAAGGAGACCAGTTTCATTGGAAAAAAAACTTTACTGAAGTAAAAATGCAACATATTCTGAACAATTAAGTCTCACTCCAGCTGAAGTTTGTATATGACTGTGGGTCTGTGAATGTGCAAACATGTATGAAAATAAATGATGAACTGAATCCCAGACAGCTCAGATTCTGCCCTTACACTGACCTTACATTTGACCTTAAATCTGAAGCTGTAAACATGCCAATAGCATTTGTTCTGTCATTCTCTGGATCAGAACTGCTGGCTGAAGGTGTTTCAACGCTGCTGGGATCTGTAGTTAGGTTACAGTTTTTCTCTTGGTTGCGCTAATATTAACGGTTAGGTGGTTTTGTTTTAAATGTGTTATGAAATTGGACGTTTTATCAGAAATAGAACTGATCTCCGTTGACATAACTGACAGGGAATCCCAAATGCTCCTCTGAACATACTGCAATTTTTGGAGGGCAGTGGAAGGAAGGCCATGAAGAATGCTGTTGCAATAATCAAGTGTGGAAGTGATGAAAGCGTGGATGAGTGTTTGAGCAGCGGAGGGTTCAGTGGAGAAAACAGATGATGGACGTGGTGGAACTCAACATGGTTCAGTTTAATGCAGGCTCATTGTGCGACATGTTCATCCACCAGAAGGCATCCATGAGTGTTTCAGAAAGACTCGTGTGTGTTCATGAGTTCATGGTGAATGTGTGTGAGTTGGTATAAAGAAGAGATCGACCGATATGGGTTTTTCAGGGCCGATACCGATTATCAGTAGTTAGAGGAGGCCGATAACCGATATTTGAAGCCGATATTCATTTGCAGTAAAAGTGTAAAAACTGGTGTAAAAATTTTTGAATAATGCAAACACTGAACTTCGTTTAAATGCCTAAAGCATTTTTATTTAATCAAACAAATAGAAAATAACAGCTACAGAAGTGCATGGATTTCCTAGACTCAGAAGCATCTCATAAAGTTGAATTAAAGCTTAAATAAATAGCTTCCTGAAATTTTTCCACAGTAAATAAAGTAAAATTTAAATAGAACTATAATGACTTATCTTTGTTTGAAGTTCAAACACAACACAAATACAGGAGTGAACCAGCTCAGCAGTAACTCTTATAAACTCTTGGGCCACATGCTGACATCTGTTCAACTCATCATGCTTCATTTATGACAGCATTTGGGACGCCTTAAGTTGATTTCCTTATAAAATTCTATATTTTACCATGTGATAGCAGGGACCCTGTCATTCAAAACTATGTTGCTACATTATTAATGATTAATCTGACAAAAGCTACATAAAAAAAGTCTAATAGTTGCTATGAGTGCAGTTAAACTCCTGACAGAACACAAACAGCCTTTAGGGCTTTAATGAGCACACACAGGATTTCAAATGTTCCACCATGTTCAGATAAATCACTTCTGAATTTTACTCTCTGTCATCTTCACTTTCATTTTCAGATCATAGGACTAGAAAACACAGCAGCGTTAGTAGGCGTGAGGTGTAGAGTTCTTCATGTGACTTTAATGCAAACACACTCTACTCTCCACATTACAACGTTTTCTCCATTATTAATCCATAGTCTGCAGAGCGTTTAGAGACAGATTGATGAACTAATGTTCTGGTAAAAGCTCATCAGACTCCACCTCAGCGTGCTTCCCTAAAACAAGTGAACTGAGTTTTTTAGGCGCTCTCTCTTAATCCCACACACATGCTTTTCTATCACAGACTGTTTCCATCTCCATATTATCAGCAGTCTTCTTTTAACTAATTCTCAGACATGTCAGGAGGTCATCTGAGTTAGCAGAGCTGCTGCTAATGTTTACTCTGCTCTGACGTTCTTCTGCTGCTCACTGTAACATTAGTAGTAGTTGTGAGATGTAGAGCACAGGGATGTTTAGTACAGTTTCAGAAGAGTTTTCTGCATTTACCTTCGACACGTGTTTTCTCTCCAGAGCTTCTCACATGAGAAAACTTTCCCTCTGTGCTGTGTGTGTGTGTGTGTGTGTGTGTGCGTGTGCGTGTGCGTGTGCGTGTAAGGACAGCTTCTGCGTCAATCAATCAGAGGGCATGGAGTGGATAGTGCAGGAGACAGTAGGCAGGAGAGATATATGTCAAATAATCAAATATCGGCGCTGATAATCGGTCGACCTCTAGTATAAAGCACAGGTGTCAAACATGCGGCCTGGGGGCCAAATCTGGCCTGCCAGAGGGTCCAGTCTGGCCCTCGGGATAAATTTCTGAAGTGCAAAAATTACACCAAGATATTAACAATCGTTTTAGTTCAGGTTCCACATTCAGACCAATTCAATCTCAAGTGGGTCAAATCGGTAAAATACTACCATAATAACATATAAATAATGACAACTCCAAATTTTTCTCTTTGTAAATGTAAATATTTTCATGTATTAACAGTAAAACAAAGTATAATTTCACAAAAAAATGTGAATAACTTTAACAAATATGAACAACCTGAAATGTCTTAAAGGTGGGGTATGAGATCTTAGAAAAACGGTTCGAGCAGCTACATTTTGAAAATACTCAATTCAAAAGTCCAAACCCCTTTCTTCAGACGTCCCTCCGAAGCCACGCCTCCAGAGTAGTGGCACGCACAATGCTTGTTCCCGAGGGTTCACAAGCGCGGCACAGCAACGATTCGCCAGCTGAGGCTCTGCTCCGTCCCCGGCTCTGGTCCCGGCTTATGCTCCGACACCGACTACGGTCCGGCCCGGCCCCATCTCCGGCTTCGACCCCACCTGAGGCTCCAGCTCGCGTATCCATGCATACCTCATTCAGTCTCCTCCAACACCCCCCCCCCTTACAGAACAGCCCCAGTTCATACCTATCTGACTAACGTTACTTTTCCTACTGATTTATATTGGTGACAAAACAGTTTGCCGGTAAACTTTCCATCCTAATATATAATAAATCTGGCTTTGCTTCCTGTACAAGCACTTTCAGCCTCTGGGAACACGTGATTCATCCTCAAAGAGGGGTACTCGCAGAGGGGGGAGGGGGGGAGGGGCGAATGGCAGTTGAGTTTGATAGACATATCACCATTCAATCATTTCGATTGGGCGCTCAAAATGATTGGATGGTGTTTTTTCAGTCCTGTTCATTCCACAGGTGACTGATTTTTTAAAATTTTTGTGTTAGAGCATTTAATTAAGTACTTATAATCGGGGTGTGAAGGGGATTTTAAGGAATATAGAAAAAAATGCTCCAGGAAAACATTTCAGACCCCACCTTTAAGTGAAGTAAGTACAGTTTTAACAAGATTCTGCCTGTTATTAAATGTTGTGTGTATTTGTAGATCCACTGTGATCTATAAGTGTGTAAATGATAAACTGAGGCATAATATTGTTAAAATTACACTTATTTTTTCAGTTTGTTGATGTTATTCACATTGTTTGAAAGGATAGTTTATAGATGTAAACCTTTTCATAATGTAAATTAACTTTTTTTGCTCTTAAACATAGAGAAAAGTTTGGAGTTGACATTATTTATATATTATTCTGTTATTATTTTACTGGTTCGGCCCACTGCAGATCTAATTTAGCTGAATGTGGAACTAAACTAAAATGAGTTTGACAGCCCTGGAATAAAGTGTCAGCGCAGACACAGATCCTGTTCCCATCGTCAGTGTCTTTGAAAGAATGGGAACCTTCGACGTCTGGAAAACCACCACTGATGCACAGATGGACAATCAGCCGTTCCATCTCACTCATCACTTCTGTCTCTCACTGTTTTCACTGCATACGTGGCTTCAGCCTCGTCCACAGACCGCCACTGCTGCTTCTGTGTTTCCTGGGCTTTAGCTGCAGTGCATTGTGGGACATGTTGTCCTGGGCCGTATGAGTTGGACCTCAGTCCCAGGAGTCGGTGCAGTCGATAGGACTTTCACCTGCTGAACTTGTGTCTGGATTCAACCTCCCTTTGGAACTCTGAGCTGCTGATCAGGAACAAAACAACAACAAACTAGAAGCACTCGGAGAGCGCAGACCTCCGCCAAGGCTGATCAGTGGCCCCCCCTGTGGGCCCCCCCCACGCCAAGGAGGTTATGTTTTTGCCAGGGTTTGTTTGTTTGTTTGTCTGTCTGTTTGTCTGTCCGTTAGTGTGCAACATAACTCAAAAAGTTATGGACAGATTTTGATGAAATTTTCAGGGTTTGTTGGAAATGGGCCCCCCCGTGGGCCCCCCCACCCCCGATCACCACCAAAATTTAATCATTTCTTCCTTATCCCATTTCCAACAAACCCTGAAAATTTCATCCAAATCTGTCCATAACTTTTTGAGTTATGTTGCACACTAACAGACAGACAAACAAACAAACAAACCCTGGCAAAAACATAACCTCCTTGGCGGAGGTAACAACAATAACTGTCCCAAACAGCTGTGCTGTTTGACCCACACTCATCACTTCTCTGATCCGTATCACAGGATGGAAAGACTTGAACCCATCCCACAGTGGTTCCTGTGGCTCATGTGGTTCCTGGTTGCTATGGTGACTACAGTCAGAGATGTAAACTTGCAGATACCTGATTGGCTGATGCTGTTATCGTGCTTCATGATGCTTGTGGGAACAGAGAGACAGGAAGTGTGTCATGATAAAAATCAGCTCAACTTGAATTTGAACCCTTTCATGCATCAGTTATGAATAAAAAATTAGGTTGATTTTATTTCTCAAAATTAGGCTAAAGTTCATATGCATTATATATATATATATATATATATATATATATATATATATATAATTTATTATTTTTTTATTTTTTAAGATATGGATTCAATAATTGCTAATATTGGAAACATCATGATGCAACAGTTTTTTCACAGGGCTCTAGACTAACTTTTTGACTTAGGAGCACTGGTGCTCCCAACTCCAAAAAGTTGGACGCACCAGCAAAAATCTAGGAGCACCACTATAAAGTTGGGGCCAAAGCAAAAGTCTTTGGGATATATCAAGTAATACCCTTACTAATCGAATGTTAACAACCTGGAATAAGGGGTTTGGATAGATTACAAAAGAAAAAAACATAATTCTGCTGCATTAAAGTCCTATATTGATTGGTAGAAAAGAACTTTGTGGTATTCTAGGTGGTTCTTAGGGATGGAGGACAAATCACACAATTTGTTACAGCCAACTGCTTTATTCCACAGATTTTCAGTCATCACTGATGATGTCAACTAGAGATGTAACGATATGAAAATTTCGTATCACGGTTGTTGTGACCAAAATTATCATGGTAATCATTATTATCACAGTATTGTTGAAATGTGTTCAGAATGTTCAAAAAGTACTAATACACACACTGAAATAATATAACCAGGTTGTATTTTGAAAAAAAACTAATAAAGTAACATGCACAATGTACTTTCTGTTGCAGAAACATTCAAGTAATAACATGTAAACAACAAACATACAAATGTGATTAAAGTTGGCACCTTATGGACACAAGAGATATCTGCACCAGGGGTGGAACTGAGAGGATCTGATCAATATGAATGCCATTATCAGTTCTGCTTATCAATCCAATTCCTTATCAATTCTCCTATTGATTCCTGAGTCGTTTTTTGAGTGTGGAAAAAAAGTAGCTGGACAGGTCAGAGTGGAGTTTGTTTGAACATTTTCAGATCAAATCATTCCCAGTGTCACACATACACACTATTGTACACACAAACAGAAAGGGAAACACAGTCAGATTTAACTGAACTATTTAATGAACAAATGTAAATATTCTGAAAGAATGAGGATTTAAAACATGTTAGGCTGATCTGATCCAGACTGGTCAGTGGTTCAGTCCTGGTCAGTGTCCTCTGGTCCAGTTCCTCTGGAGGTCAGTCAGTGGATTTCCTGTTGAAGTTCCTTCAGTTCATAAAGCCTCCTGTCCTTTGGTTTTTACACACATCATGTGTCTGTACAGTTGAAGTTCACTCATTTGGGCTCATTTGAACTGACATCAGTTTGTCCTGAGGATCTATATTCATATGGTTTCAATCAGTGGCGGTTCTAGCTTGAATGACGCACTGGGCGAGAACGTCCTCGAGCCCCCCCCCCCCCCCAAAAAAAAAAAAAAAACACATCAAAGTTTAGCAAGCTGTGATGTTTTATTATATGTCCACAGGGACATCTAAAAATATAGAAAAACTAACAGGGTATGTGTGGAAAAAAATAATATAATTTACATTAAATAGACAATACCCTGACAAGAGCCTACTGTCATGTGATGTGAGTAAAGGGCTCCCATGTTTCCAATTTGTCATTCCTGACCTTGTTAAATGAACAATCAATTTTAAAAACAATTTGCAACAGAAGCAAAAAAAAATGGCTGTTGATCTTTTCTAAATATATCAGTCAACTTCTAACTATTTTTTCTTCTTAACAATCACACACACACACACACATTTGCAAAAACCCACCTGAAGGATCCTCCTGCTGGGGAGAAGTAGAAGCAGACCAGTCTGCATCCTCAGTATCAGACACTAGTGGAGACACTGTCTGAGGACACAGATGGAGTCTGTCCCTGAAGTGTCCAGCTCGTTCCACAGGTCTGTGGATCTGAGGAGGCAGATGGCAGCTCATCCTGACCAGTGACATGGGATGAATGAACCAAAATATTTTAGAAGTGCCCCTGAAACTGCGTCAGAAGGCAGTAAATATAACTGTGAACCTGATACAAAACATCCATGAATTATACATTTAAATAAATATACCATTTTATCCTATTACTGTCTGTCCTTCCACACTAATAATCTAACTGTCAGGAACAGGACACACTTTCAGTGATGACCTGTTCAGATACAGACTACCTTTATCACAAAATAGAGTTTTAGCTATTAACAAATGTTGGTCTTTGAAACTACTGCATTGTAAATTCCGTTAGCTAATTACAGGACAGGACCTGACGACGTTAACCCAGATGATCGATATAAATCATAACTGAACTTGTAGCACTAACAGTCTTATTGCACCACACAATATGGTGAAATTCTATAGCATGTTTGTTATTTCAGTTCAGCCAAAATATTGTTGTAGTAAAGCAGAGCTAGTATCATAGATACAGTTAACAAATGTAAGAGTTAGAACCTGTTTAATGAACCTTAGCCCTGTTTTCAGAACATGCACAGGAATATGGACAGACCATCTGCAGACCTTTATCTACTGCCCGTTTCTCCTCCTCTTCTTTCTCTAAATTGAACACCTGACAGACCCACAGGTCAACTGTCCCTCCCCCCCCCCCCCCCCCCCCCCCCTCCTTCTCTCGCCGCTTCTGTGCACGCTTTGATCAGATTTGATGGTTTAGTCACAGAGTTTCTCAGACCTAAAAAATGTTATGCTTTTCTTTCACAAATGTGGGAATGATGGTCCAGAATCGCATTAAAATGTACAAAACAGTGAAATTTCTCTTGCCTGTCCAGCCAGTGCTCTGGGTGCTCAGCCCCCGTAAACCTCTGATCCTAGAATCACCCCTGCTATATACACACACTTGATGCAGTGTTTGTTTGATAAGCTAATAGTTAGGAAAACTAAAGCATTTCTCATCTTGTTTTAACTGTGTTTGTTTCAAACCTGTACTAATGTTGTGTAATGAAGCAGCCGGACACAGACAGGGCGCTGGTGGATGGTTTGTTCTGTTTCAGGTCACGTATTTCCTGTGTAAAGTGTATGTTCAGAAGCATGATCAGCTGTTTGTGTCTTTTCCTCCTGCAGTTAATGTGATGTCGGACAAACGTCAGCGAGCCAGAGTCCAGGGCTCCTGGGCCCAACAGAGACCCAGACCATCCAGGACCACAGGTCAGAATCAGAACCAGGTTTATCTGTCACTTCCACAGACGATGCTCAGCCTGGGAGAGAAACACCGTCTCCAAATGTCAGGCTCACATCATGTTAAACACAGATGTAAACGGCCAAACACACAGGTTCATTAGTTTAGTTTGAATCCAGTTTCCCTGACCAGGGCAGTGGAGCTGACTTTTATCAGGTCCACAATGACAAGATTCATAAATGTGTTCGCATACATCAGTTAAAGGTGCAGTCTGTAGGAGTTCTGTTCTCAGTCGTTCTAAAATGACCCTGACTGTCCCAGACATGAAGGAATCCTGTTCATTTAAATCCTGATCTCACTGACAGTAGTATTCCAGACAGAATATTCACATTTGAAAAGCTCAGTGTCAGCCCCCAAATGATGTTTATGATGTCACTGTGTGTTTTGGTCCGAGGCTCCGCCCATCACCTGTCTGCCAATCACAGAGTCAGTACCTTTGTTGATCCAGGTTGGTAGTTCCACTGAGCTGCAGCTGAACATTTATGAGCACAAGTGTCTGACCTGAAGAAACGTAAAAGGACTCTGATTATTTCAAATACGTCAAAGTGACAAAGTGAGAAATAAAACAAGGATCTGTAGGAGATGATTCAGAAACATGGAGACGGATGAAAGAGGAGAAGAATTGGAAGACTGAAGCCGGCTCTGCCTTAGTCTGACCACCGTAAGAACCACTGAGAGCCGGGACCACCGCCTGCACCCAGTCCCTTCTCCCAGGGCCGGGCTGCAGTTTCTTCTCCTGGCCCTGGTGAAGAGACTGCCGGTCCAGGACTGGTGAAGAGACCAGGTACTGGTGCAGGACTTACCTCTGTCCATGGTAGCTCCTTGTACTTCCTGTAATCCAAAGGGGAGGGGGTACGGTAGCGGTCCGTGCCGCTTGTACTTCGTGGAAGTAAAAGGTAAACTTAAGGCTCATTTCCCTTTTCCCTATCTAATGAATCTTCACAAACTTTCATTTGAGTGGGCAGGACGTTTGTCTGTTCTGTTCTATATTAGACTGATGTAGAATCAGTCTGGTGATGATTTTTTTGTATGAAATTTCTGCTGTGGTGGACAGGATTAGTGGAACCACTGGTAGTAGACACTCATGCTGGATCTGTCGACCCCTAGTCTGAGGGGAGGAGAGGATACCACCTCTACAGTATTTGAATGTGGCTGCAGTACCAGTTTTGGCCACAATCCTACATACGGCACCTTTAATGTTCCTAAATAAAACCGAAGCAAAGCACTGGACTAACTGGACCTGAAGATATGAGGTGGTAACACTGAGCACTGACAGGAAATGTATCTGTGAGCAGGTGAAGAAAGGCACCGAGACCAACGAGTACAGAAGACTGGATGGATTACACAGGAAACATTAACTGGACTGAAGGTTACAGAATATGGACGATTCTATTTCTGAATCCACTTGACGATGTTAGGGTTGTACAGTATAGCCCTAATGAGCCCCAAACCTTAAGGACATTTGACATGCCCAGAGGAAACTGAAGCAGATAGTTTAGGCAAACGATGTTTATGAACTGTGACATGTACTGGACATGTGTGCAGATCCACATGGAGGACAGTCACACCATGATCACAGTCTGGGCTCACAACTAAGATGGATAAAACCACAACACAGGTGCATGATGTCAAAATGACAGTATGAGAGAGAGGTTACCCAAGGTAGTTTCACCAGAGCCATCTGACATGTGGATTCAATGAGCCTCAGGTGGTTTTAGCCCAAATATTTCACATATTTAATCCCAGAAATAACTGCAGACGTTGAGGAAACAGGGTTTAACAGGTCACACTGAAGACACTTTACAAACATAATGGAGACGTAATTTCAAAGGATGTGCAGTCCCTCAAAAAATTATGTTTTTTCTGTTTGATGTAATTATACCCCTGCCACCCTGGGGTCTTCACACCCATGTTCTGTACATGTGCCTTTTTGTCTCCAGTCAATCAAAGAGTCAAAGTTAAGACTAGGCAGGGTCTCAGTGAGCAGGAGGGGCAAAGGGTGACTGGGCGGGGCCATTGTAAGCTCCACCTACTTTTTCACTTATTTATCTGTCTTTAGTTTCTTTTATGTCGACGCAAACCTGTCTCACACTCGGGTTGTGAAACAGGTTGTGTTCTGTCGACATTATAAACTTTGTTTGCTGTAAATCAGCATTAGCATTACCATGGCAACAGCCATGCTAATGCATACCAGTCAAAGCTAATGCAGAACTAGTTTCCTCATTCACTCTTCAGCTTGTGTTTTCTCATCAGTCCTTACTGACTGGTTTATTATCAGTGTGTGTGAATATGGACAGTGATTTATTAACTGGATTGTGGTTTTCTTTGTTTTTGTCCAATATTCAACGCAGAGTGAAGTAAAATTTTATCATAATTACAATCAGGAACTATATGAAAGTTTTTGGGTTTTTTTTCAGTAAAAATATCACATTTTTTCCTGATCAAATGAGCAGAATTGGCCGGTGTTTTGCTGCATTCCAGTCCACCTGTAACTTGTGTTTTTCCATCCTTCTACTGGTGAAAAGTCACTGGAATGTCAGTCAAACCTGTGACTTCCCACCTGTGAACTCGTACTAGATCCATGTTCTCCCAGTTCTGAGTTCTGATGTCACGTAGCAATGGCGCCCCCCCGTGGATGTGGTGTTTATGCAGATTGTTTATTAAAGCAAGGTATTGCTCTAACGTTATTTATCTGCAAATGTTCTGCATAATCAGCAGCTACTCTAGTATTAGCTAGTTTTCAGTCCAATGAGTGCAAGAATAAATGAATACCAAATACGAATCCAAATATACAGATAACAACATCAAAGGTAGAACAGTTTCTCTTGCCTTATGCACCATTTTTCCTCCTCTGTTTCCCTCAAATAACCAAGGACCAAGCACCTTTGACGATAGAAATGATTGTAAATGAACATAATGTACGGTCCACCATGCTGGTTTGTTTACATCTAACTCCCACAATTCCTTGCGCTCAGGCAGTTTGACGTGACTTGCCTGGAAACGCTACAAAGTCGTGAGCTGTGGTTTGAAGTTGTGACTTACGGGCTCAAAAAACGGCCTGGAACGCAGCATTTGTCTGCAGAACTGGTGAAACATGCTCAGGTTTCAACACTCGGTTTGTTCTGAAGGCACCGCTTTGTAATTTGTTCCCATTTAACTGAAGGAGTTTCTGTGTTTGTGGATCCTTTCCAGTCCAGAACTCACAGCCGTCTTCATGGGGATCTGGACCTCAGAGGACACCCAGGACCTTTGAGTTTCAGCAGCCAGATAAGGTAAAACCATGTCAGTCCTGGTTCTGTTTGGTTTCATTTGGTTTTATTTGACTCCTGCCATCATGGTCTATGTCCACCTACTGCTCACCTCATTATTTTAATGTCCTCATTTCTTATGAAAGCTTTGTGTAACTTCCTCTGTTTGGTCCCAAAGTTCCATGAATCCATAGTGTTTTCATCCTGCACATGAATTGAACCATGGGACAGGAGGATCTGGACTCACACCACCTCTTCTGGTCAGACCTTTTGGTCCACGTTGTGGTGTAGAGGAGGTTTTAGACCTGAATATTTGGTTCAAATCAAAGCCAGATGAGGTAGGAGAGAGTCAAACAGCTTTAAAGGGGAACTATGTATGATTTTTATCTTAAAGGGCTATTATTTATCTAAACCCACTTTTCTTAGTGTGTGGTTCATTTCTTTGTGTATTTGGAACCTAATAGTTCAGACAGTTTGAATTTAAACCCTTCAGCTGCTGCAAAACTATCTTTAGATTCATTTGGACAAAAATCCAGTGGATTTCTACAACCTGTTTGAATTCCTTCTTAATTAGTTGCGTCTAGGGATGTAATGATATGAAAATTTCATTTCATGGTTATTGGGACCACAATTATCATGGTTATCATTATTATCGTGGTATTGTTGAAATTGTGCTCAAAATGTTCAAAAAGTACTAATACACACACTGAAATAATTTAACCAAATTATATTTTGGAAAAAACAACAAAAAAACAAATAAAATACTTGGTACAAATTACCTTCTGTTGCAGAAACATTAAAATATTAACCCTTAGTGGTCTGAGCCTATTTTGTCCGTTTTTCAGTCCTTTTAATTTTGCCTTTATATACTATAGAAACAAATGTTTGCTATACCCATGTTTGGGATCGGTTTTTTCAGCACCACTTCATCTATATCATCTATGTATTATTTTTTTCACTTTAACCTACTATAAAAACATAAAAGGACAGAAAACACAAAAAATAAATAAAATCCTATTTGAAAAATGAATATAATTTATTGCATAAATAACACACAGATGTTTAACAAACCTTTTCAAAGACTTTAAAAGTGAATATTGGTTCCAAATATTAGGTATAGAAAATTAAAATTGTAATAAATTAAAACTATACTCAAATATTTGACATAAAAGCAGATCTTTACATAGGTGTTTTCTCTGGAAAAGTTCAGTAATCAAACACAGTTATCATGATAATTAGAATTTAAACGCTAATACTAACCGTCTGCAATTTTACAGCGGTTTATCGTTATACCGGTAATCATTACATCCCTAGTTGCGTCTCTAACTAGTTCTGTCTCCACATTTGCTCATATCAGGTCCAGACTTCAGACCAACATTTCTCCAGTATTTCTCCATAATTGTTTGTCGTCATCAGCAGTTGTAGTCCAGACTGAAAATATGTCCAAACTTGGAGCTCATTTCCTCAAATGTTCAGTTGTTAGTTGAACGGGACAGAGCAGCACAGCAAACAACCTGGAGGGGGCGGGGCCTGAAGTGTCTCCTGTGCATTTAAAGGGCCAGCGCTCCAAACCACCTTTCTGGTGTCATTCCTCAGAAATAGGGTTGAAGATGGACCTGTGGAGTTGAGTGAATGAAGAATTCAGACCCAAGCAGAACATTTACAGTTTATGGAGACCACAAGGAAATGTGGGAAAAGGAAAAATAACATTGAAAAATGAAAAATATCACTGCTTTAATGAAACAGCTTGGTAGTACTAGTGATGGTTAAATGTTTTGTTATTGGTTGAATGGAGCCTCTCCTCTTTCTCGCTAGCGTCTTTAGGGCCTAGTACGCCAGTTGCCAGTTCTCTGACACCGTCCCGGTACCAAAATGTCATGGTTTACAGCACTACGACACAAACACGCCCCCAGCCATGTTGATTCCTTCAATAGTGTCATAACACGGACCATTTTTCAGTATCTTGTTTAGGCTATCGATATGAGTACCTAAAGTGTATTACATGTTGTCATCAAATAAAAAAATGCAAGGATGCAAACTGTAATCTTTATGTCAACTCATCGTTTCTGACCTCCAGTTGAATGACAACCAAAGGTCAAATACAATCCCTCTAACTCACAGCGACCCCCGTCAGTATTATTTACCATAGAATGCTGCGTCAGCTAATGGAATAAATATATTACCAAATCTTATAAATAACCTATGATTCAACTTCGGCAAAGCTAAGGAAACACATCCGAAATAATTACACAGTAAAGATCAATAGCCTTTTATTGATTTTCCATAATCTCTTGTTTATGAAAGATAAAACTACACAAATACAGGGTGGGGAAGCAAAATGTACAATGAACATTTAGTTGTTTTTTCTCAGCAGGCACTGCGTCAGTTGTTTTGAACCCAAACATATACTGATGTCATAATCATACCTAACACTATTATCCATACCTTTTCAGAAACTTTTGCCCATATGAGTAATCAGGAAAGCAAACGTCAAAGAGTGTGTGATTTGCTGAATGCACTCGTCACACCAAAGGAGATTTCAAAAATAGTTGGAGTGTCCATAAAGACTGTTTATAATGGAAAGAAGAGAATGACTATGAGCAAAACTATTACTAGAAAGTCTGGAAGATACTATTAAAGAAGAATGGGAGAAGTTGTCACCCCAATATTTGAGGAACACTTGCGCAAGTTTCAGGAAGCGTGTGAAGGCAGTTATTGAGAAAGAAGGAGGACACATAGAATAAAAACATTTTCTATTATGGACATTTTCTTGTGGCAAATAAATTCTCATGACTTTCAATAAACTAACTGGTCATACACTGTCTTTCAATCCCTGCCTCAAAATATTGTACATTTTGCTTCCCCACCCTGTATACACATGGTTCAACTTATATACATATATATATATATATATATATATATATATATATATATATATATATGTATATATATGTATAGTTACAGTAGTCAGTAGACATCGCTCCAAGGATTACCTTCTTGTCGTCGGCTTCATTGAAAACAAGAAAAGCACTCGGACAGCGCAGACCTCCGCCAAGGCAGATCAGTGTCCCCCCCCCCCCAATCACCACCAAAATTTAATCATTTGTTCCTTGTGCCAGTATCAACATTTCCTGAAATTTTCATCCAAATCCGTCCATAACTTTTTGAGTTGCGGTGCTGGGTCCGTGTTGGTGTAAAAGGTTTAGTCTGGTCTCAGTCCTCACCTGTCCTCTTACCTGTGTGTCTGTTCTTCAGCCAATCAGAGAGGTTCCAGCAGAGACAGTCATAGAGTGAGTACCACATGTCCGTCCTCTTCAGTCCTTTCATGATGTGCTTGTCTTGGTGGTGTTGACGCTGTCACCTGAAATTCATCTTTTTGTTCTGACAGAGAGGCAGGAGTCCATGAGATCAGCCAGGGTCCGTCAGGTGTGTCCAGGTGAGTCCGCTCTCAGGTGCTGAAGATGTTATTTTATCTGCAGGGACGGAAAGTCTCTTCTTTTAGATGTGAGGAAAACTTCAGTGAACTAAACACACTTTTGATACACGAGATGAAAATACTCGTACTCGTTAGGGCATTAACTGAAAAGTCGGTTTGTCGACGCGTCGACGTCTGTGGCACAAGTCGACGTTACTTTGGAGGAGTCAACTAGTCGTGTGTTATTCTCTCTCTCCCTTCCATCACCTGACAGCACACGAACCTTCATTCAGCGCATGTCGATACTTTCATATTTATACATGAAAACATGGAGCGTAGTGAGCGCAGTGTGCAGTGAGTGGTAGTGATGCGCGGATCAGTGGACCGGGTCAGGTTGGTGTGGGTCTGTTTTCAGCCTGGACTTAAACATCGTCACAGTACAGGTCTGTCTCACTGTTCCACAGTTTAGCTCATGGAACTGAAACACAGCTTCACCCTGTTTAGTCCTGACTCTGGGCTCCAGCAGAAGACCAGACCCTGAAGTTCTCAGGGTCCCAGATGGTTCATATGGGACCAACATGTCCCAGATAGACATGGACAGACTTCTACCTGAGCAGAGCTGTTTTAAAGTCTGTTCTCTGAGTGACAGGAAGCCAGTGCACAGACCTGGACCAGGACTAAGCCCTGATCCACCTGTCGACCCCCCACTCCATCCTACCTTCACTCATGAACAAGATGCTGAGATACTTAAGCTCCTCCACTTGAGGTAGGACCCCCCCCCGACCCAGGGTGGACACTCCACCCTTTTCCAGCTGAGGACCATGGCCTCAGACTTGGAGGTGCTGATCTTCATCTCAGCCACTTCACGCTCAGATGAAAATAACCTTTGATCTTTTCAAAACAGTAGCGAGTAACAAGGGATTCATGGCGAATAATAGACAGTGCTTTTATTAACATTCTGCTGCTGTTAGCTGATGATTTTGCACATTAATAGTGCACACAATCTGCAAAAAAAACAAAAAGCTGTAGCAGATGAATGAACACGTCCAAAACCCAAGTACCAGGTAACCATAAATCAGGAGTGTCAAACTCATTTTAGTTCAGTTCCACATTCACCCCATTATTATCTCAGGTGGGCCAGACCAGTGAAAAAATAACAGTGAATAAAGAAAAATGACATGATGATAATGTTTACATCTAGAATGTTTCCTTACAAATCTGAATAACATGAATAACTTGAAATGTCTTTGGAAAAAAAAGTGCAATTTGAACTATATTCTGCCTCAGTTTATCAGTTGATCATTTGCACGTCTATTACAACTTACATTACAATTACAAATACACAAAACATGTAACATCAAGCAGAATATTGGTAAAATTGCATTTACTTCTCTAAAGACATTTCAAGTTCATATTTGTTCAGGTTATTTACATTTTTTGTAAAAGGATAGTTTGTTAATAGAAACATTTTCATGTAATTTCACTTTTTTTTTTTTTTTACACTAAAACAAAGATGATCTCATTATTTTTAGGTTTTTACGATAGTATTTTTCTGTTCTGACCCAGTTGAGGTCTGATTGGTCTGCATGTGGAACCTGAAATAAAATGATTTTAACATCTTTGATTGTTATTATCTTCAGTGGAATTTTTGCAT
Source organism: Sphaeramia orbicularis (assembly GCF_902148855.1). Taxonomy (NCBI): domain Eukaryota; kingdom Metazoa; phylum Chordata; class Actinopteri; order Kurtiformes; family Apogonidae; genus Sphaeramia; species Sphaeramia orbicularis. The sequence continues at coordinate 56,334,413 of NC_043962.1, forward strand.
TTCACAAATTTATCCCAGGGGCAGATTGGACCCTTTAGTGGGCCACATTTGGCCCCCGGGCCACATGTTTGACACCATTACCATAAATGGTGTTTCAGCCATTTTTCATTTCGCTGTGAAGGATCATCTTCCTGATAGTACGTGAAAGCAGCATTAGTCCAATAACGGAAGAAGGTGATGTCCAGGTTCAGCAGCTGGAGTTTACATCCAGCAGGTGGCAGCACTTACACATGTTCTGTAGACCTGCAGGAGGAGCTGAGTTCGACTTGAACAGGATCAGAACCTCTGACTACCATGGAGTTTTTATTCCACATCATCCTGGTGCATTGTGATTGTGATGATGGATCTATAAAGCTCCGGTGACTGTGTCGTCTCACTTTAAAATGATGATACTGGACTTACAGATGCTCAGCTTCCTTCTGCTCTGGCCCAGACAGCTGACCCCCCCCCAGCTGCTGTTCGAACACCTGAACCTCCCTCCTCTGTGTTGTGTTTGTGTCCAGACTGAGGCTCATTCCTGGGTTCCTCCCTCCACACGAGGCCGACTGGATCTTCAGTAAACTGTTGGCGGAGCTGCCCTGGTCCCAGAAAACCAACTACAGAGAAGGTGTGTCCTTTATGAGCACAGACCCTGTACTGCAGGAAGCACTGAAGAGGAAATGAATGGTAAAAAGTACACAAAGGGATGTCACTGACACATATGAGAGTCTGGACTTTTAGATTAGATCAGATTAGATTAGATCAGATAAACCTTTATTGATCCATTAGACAGAGTCCTCAGGAAATGGAAGTTCCAATAGCAGCACAAACACTGAATATACACACGAGAAATACCACAGAAAACAACAGAACAATAACTACAAAAGAAAAACTATTAAATAAAACAGCCAATTACACATTACAAAGTACTAGTAGAAACAACAAGTAGCAAGATGGTAGTAATAAAGTAATAATAATAATAATAAGTTTTTCACTGTGAGGGAAGGGTTCATGTACATAAACATGGACAGACTAATGGATTAGTGATAATTAGGATATGACTGGGGTTTGATATATTTGAAAAAAAAACTGTGATGGAAGTCGTACGCTGCTTTAATAATCACAGGATAAACATTATAATACATGAGAACAGTTACAGTAGTCATAATGATATAGAATAATAGGAATAATAGGAATGAGAGTACTACTACTACTACTTCCTGTACTACTACTACTACTACCTCTACGACTACTACTACTACTACCACTACTACTACTACTACTACTACTACTACTACTACTTCCTGTACTACTACTACTACTACCTCTATGACTACTACTACTACTACCACTACTACTACTACTACTACTTCCTGTACTACTACTACTACTACCTCTACGACTACTACTACTACTACCACTACTACTACTACCACCTCTACTACTACTACTACTACTACTACTACTTCCTCTACTACTGCTACTACTACTACTCTACTACTACTACTACTACTACTACTGCTAATACTACTACTACCAGTACTACTACTACTAGTACTACTACTACTATTCTATTACTACTACTACTACTTCCTCTACTACTACTACTACTACTACTACTACTACTACCACCTCCACTACTACTACCACTACTACTACTAGTACTACTGCTTCCTCTACTACTACTACTACTACTACTACTTCCTCTACTACTACTACTACTACTACTACTACTACTACTACTACTACTACTATTACTAGTTCTACTACTACTATTACTAGTTCTACTACTACTACTACTACTACCTCTACTACTACTACTCAGAAGTAAAACAAACATTACACACTGGAGTAAACAATAACCAGCCTAAACAACCTTTCATCACAGAACTGCTCATCTTTCAGTTTCTTGTTTTTACAGTTTGATCCATGAGGCGTCTGTACGTTTTAGATTCTGTGTACATTTCTTAGACTGAGGAAGCAGCTTCTTTACTGTTATGATATGATATATGACACTCAGTAACCCCCCCTCCCCCCAGTGCAGTGCAGCTGTGTGGGTCGGACAGAGGCTGTGCTTGTACATTCATACAGTGTCCAGGTCGACGTCAGCGTGGCCGTAGTCTGAGGGCCTCATTCTTCTGTTCATGTTGTTGTGTGTTTGTCACTCATATGATGTCAGAGACGTCTGTCCCAGTCCAGCGCCCGTCAGACCAGCACAGTCCCACTGGTTCTACACAGACACAAACACACCACTGGACTGGAGGACGTGTCGAAGCTCACGCCTCCTTCTAGTCATAAAACTGTGTGTGTTTGGATGATTCCCAGTCTGATCCTGCATGTGCTGGTGTGTTTGTGTAGGAGAGGCCTACGACGAGCCCCGACTGACCTGCTGGTTTGGAGAGTTACCCTATACCTACGCCAAGTCCACCATGACCGCCAACACCCAGGTCAGACACACCTGGAAAACACACCCAAAACCAGTACCCCTGGACCAGTATCTGGACCAGTATCTGGACCAGTATCTGGACCAGTATCTGAACCAGTATCTGGACCAGTATCTGAACCAGTATCTGAACCAGTATCTGGACCAGTATCTGGACCAGTATCTGAACCAGTATCTGGACCAGTATCTGGGCCTCTACAGCCACTTCCATCCTTTTAACAAATGTTGAACCAAACCTCACCATTAATCCTTCTTTTCTTTTCTTTTCTTTTCTTTTCTTTTCTTTTCTTTTCTTTTCTTTTCTTTTCTTTTCTTTTCTTTTCTTTTCTCCGTGGCATCCTCTCCTCCTCTTCTTCTGCCTTTAAACCCATTCTTCCTCCTCTTTTTTCCTTCCTTTAATCCTTCTCTTCTTTCCTCCCCTCACTAACATCCTCCCCTCCTCTCCTCTCTTCTCCTCTCCGTTCTTTAATCCTTTTCTTCCCTCTCTTCTTTCCTTCCCTCTCTAACATCCTCCTCTCCTTTCTTTAATCCTTCTCTTCTTTCCTTTCCTCACTAACATCCTCTTCTCCTCTCCTTCCTTTAATCCTCCTCTTCTTTCCTTTCCTCACTAACATCCTCCTCTCCTTCCTTTAATCCTCCTCTTCTTTCCTTTCCTCACTAACATCCTCCTCTCCTTCCTTTAATCCTTCTCTTCTTTCCTCTCTTCAGTGGCATCCTCTCCTGCTGACCCTCCGTGATGCTGTCAGTCATCACACCAGCTCCTCCTTTAACTCTCTGCTGTGTAACCTCTACCGTGACGGACATGACAGCATCGGTTGGCATAGCGACGACGAGGCGTCTCTGGGTGAAAAGCCCACCATTGCGTCCCTCAGTCTGGGAGACACCAGAGTGTTCAGCCTCCGGAAGCAGCCGCCGCCGGTGAGACGGCCCTTTACTCTGTCACTTCCATGAGTTCATACAGATCTGAACGTCCTGGTGTCACCTGCAGCTGCAGAGTGGGACTTTCAGGTTAAAGTTTATGTGAAGTGTTTCTTATTCTGTCATTTTTGTCTTTCCATCCATTAAAGTGGTCTCAGAAGGTGATCCCCTGAACTTAAACCTGCAGGTTCTCCTCTAAACTTCATTTATTTGTGGATAAACTTGGCTCAGTCTGAAGGATTTCAGTTGCTTTTACTTCATAAAAAAGGAGGCTGTGTGTAATAAAAAAAAAACAGCAGGTGTGAAGAGTTTGGACAGACTGAAGGGTTTGTTTAGACTCTACAGAGTATTTCCAGGACTGTGTTTAATAGGACGATGTACGGAGTAGGGCTGAATATCGGCAAGAATCTGGTGATACAATGCAAATCATAATACTAGGATCATGATACAATATATCGCGATATATCACAATACTGTCAACAAGGCAGTATTTCTTGGTTGTTTTGTTTCTTTTTTTAAATGATTGTTTCTTGGAAAAAGTAATTACACCAGAAATATGTGCTAATACTAAAGAAATTTGTATTTGATCAGAATAGGATCTAATGCTATATCACAAAACTTTTCTCTATAAAAACTCAAAACACAGGATTTTGATAAATACGGTTTTAACATTAATTGAATGAATTACTATTTTAGTTTACAAACAGAGAAAAATACCCATGTGAATATATAAATAAAAGAGCTTGCAGGATTCCCAAAAAATATAAAGAAAAAACAAAAAAATGAACCTCTGCCATGTCTGCATTTGAATAAATGCATAAAAATGTTTAATATCGATACAGTATCGTGAAATGAAACATCGCAATAAATTGCAGAACCGATATTTTCTTACACCCCGAGTACAGAGTTGATGCAAACTGTCATCTGATTATCTAAAACACTTAAACAACCTGTAGATGTGACACACTCAGGAGGATCCTTCTGAATTTGTTTAAAGAAAATGTTTAATAATTTGTTTAATAAGAAAAACGCACTGAGTCTGAACTTTGAATTCCCAAAGAAAAAACCTCTTTTGGGATTAAAGTTTCAAATTTATGAGAAATAGTCATACAATTAGGAAAAAACAACTCTTTCTAACATGTTTCTGATCTGGCGGTAAAACATGGTTTTAAAATCGGACTCATTTGTTCAACGGAGGGAAACTTTCATCCATTTGACGGCCGCTCATGTTCTGCACCGGTCTGTGTTGTTGTGCAGGAGGAGGACGGAGACTACACGTATGTCCAGCGGATACGTGTCCCTCTGAGTCACGGGACATTACTGCTGATGGAAGGAGCCACTCAGGATGATTGGCAGGTAGGGTCCACCAATCAGATGGGTGAGGACATTCAACCATCAGAGTTTGTATAAACAGCACCAGGACTTCCTGTTGGGATTCAGATTCAGATTCAGACTACTTTATTAATCCTCAAAGGTCCATTCAGTTCACAGTTACCCTGCCTCATTGAACGTCCAAACAATTAGGGACAAACAAACAAATGCCAAACATTCCTAGCAGCATATATGACAGCCACATACAGTACTCCTAGAACAGCAACCAGGCAATAAGTTCAACAGTGAAATGAGTAGGATGGTAAAAAAGAATGAAAACACAATAAATAAATCAAATCACCGTCAGTCACTTCCCAGCGCTTAACAGCCTGATCATCATTCAGGGTGGGGAAGCAAAATTTACAATGAACATTTAGTTTTTTCTCAGCAGGCACTACGTCAGTTGTTTTGAAACCAAACATATATTGATGTTATAATCATACCTAACACTATTATCCATACCTTTTCAGAAACTTTTGCCCATATGAGTAATCAGGAAAGCAAATGTCAAAGAGTGTGTGATTTGCTGAATGCACTCGTCACACCAAAGGAGATTTCCAAAATAGTTGGAGTGTCCATAAAGACTGTTTATAATGGAAAGAAGAGAATGACTATGAGCAAAACTATTACCAGAAAGTCTGGAAGATACTATTAAAGAAGAATGGGAGAAGTTGTCACCCCAATATTTGAGGAACACTTGCGCAAGTTTCAGGAAGTGTGTGAAGGCAGTTATTGAGAAAGGAGGACACATAGAATAAAAACATTTTCTATTATGGACATTTTCTTGTGGCAAATAAATTCTTATAACTTTCAATAAACTAATTGGTCATACACTGTCTTTCAATCCCTGCCTCAAAATATTGTACATTTTGCTTCCCCACCCTGTGTGTATGTTGATCAAATCTGGTTCATCAAGGTCAAACCTCAGGTAGGGGCCGAATTATTAGATATATAAAAGGAAAGATTGTAAAGTCAATGGCAATCTTGTATAAATCCAGAAATATACTGAACCATAGGCACTCCATGTAACTTACTGTTCACTTCTACTTCCTTCTATGTCATATTGTGTGTTAGTGTGGGGCTGGACGTATAAAACAACTGTAAATACTAGAGTCCTCCTACAAAAACCAGCTATACGTATTATTAATACGGCCGCTTACTATGAACATACACATGAATTGTTTATGAAATCCCATATTATGAAATTTAATGATTTGGTTTACTATAAAATAATGCAAATAATGTATAAAACCAAATTAAAGTGACTCCCTGTCTGTGTACAAAGGTTCTTCTCAACACATGAGTCTAAATAGGATTTGTGAGATGTTTGTACATTTGTTGTAAAAAAAAAAAAAAAAAAAAAAAGCTAAAAAAGAGACTAAAAGCAGATGTATATCTGTTGTTGGAGTTAAACTATGGAATGAGGCCAGTATGGATTTAAGAATGTGGAGCTCATTTTTGATATTTAAAAAAAAAATGGTACGTAGGGCAATTTTTGAAGGATACAATTGTTAAATTCTAATAAGTAATAAGTCAATTATTTATTTTTTATTCTACATTAAATTACCATTTATTTGGTGGGTTTTGTTTTCTATTTTTCTGGTTTAGTTTCACTTTTTTTATGTTTTTGCTTGTTTGTTTGGTTGTATGCATTGTTGTTTTTTTCTTTTTCCTATATTGAATGCTGGGTAGCTGAATGTGTTCTGTAGGACAGGCATTAATATAAACATTCTGCTTCTGCCGGGGCCTTTTCAGTCACTAACCTGTTGGTAATGTTTGGAGTGTGGACACTGGTTGGATTATGTCATGACTGAATAAGGAATTTCATCATCATCATCAGTTTTTGAATTTTAAAATACTGTAGGAGGCGACACTGACCCAGTTTGGAACATCTGTGCTCTAGGACCGTAAAGTGTAAACATTGTCACCATATGTGCCAGCACCGTTTAGAGAAGAACATTTTCACCACAAAAGTCCTGAGATTAAATTGGCCAAATTTGTTGGTCAGTTTTCCTGGGCATGTGTGTAAGTGGGCTGACGGGGCATTAAATGCCTTTATTACTATGGCAGGAGGTGGTGTTTTGACTTCCTGATGAAAGCTTGAAGCCGAAACGCGTAGAAGTGTTTTTTAGGTGTAGATATGACCATGCCATAGTAATGAAGGCATTTTAATGTTTGAAGAAAGTGCCTTGGAGTTTTCTTCCAGTTTATTATCTAAGGTTTTTCCTTTATCGCATTTCTGAAGGGACTGTAAACATGTTGTATCTGAGTACAGAAATTATCGGATTATTCCCAGTTATCAGATTTTTATGGTCATGGAAACAGGCTCACTGATAGAAACAGCTGCATCTTTTCAAAACCAGTATCTGTTTGACAGAGAATGGAAATGTTACAAAACTGTACACATGCCTCTGCACTTCATCACACATGAGAATTAAACATTCCATTATAAACGTTATAAACCAGGGGTGTCAAACTCAGGTTCTTCCGGGGGCCACATTCAGCCTAATTTAATCTGCAGTGGGCCGGACCGGTAAAATAACAGCATGATAACCAATAAATAATTACAATTCTAGGTTGTTTTAGTGCAAAAAAAAACATTCTATAATGCCAATATTTACATTTACAAACTATCCAAACAAAAAGGATGTGAATAACCTGAAAAAAAAAGAAAGATAAGTGCAATTGTATGATCAATATTCTGCCTCGATTTATCATTTCTACATGTGCACTACAGATCAGATCTACAAAGTTACAAAACATTTAGTAACAGGCAGAAAATTGTTAAAATTGTGCTGAATTTTCTTTAGACATTTCAGGTTCATATGTGTTCAGGTTATTCACATTTTATTGTTAAAGGATAGTTTGTAAATGTAAATATTTTCATGATTTAATGTTTTTTTGCACTAAATCAAAGAGAAAAAATTGGCGTTGTCATTATTTCTAGGTTATTATTATATTATCTTTGAGTTTGACGTCCTAACTTACACTTTGCAAATTCATCCTGCGGGCCGGATTGGAACCTTTGGCGGGCCGTTTTTGGCCCCCGGGCCGCATGTTTGACACCTGCGTTATAAACTATGAACAACATCAAAAAAAATCATGGGGAAGATTTTTGGGTGAATGCTGTTTGACCCTGGTTCATTTAAAAACAGTAACGGTGGACGAGGCAGAAGCACAAACAGTCAGAGTGACCCTGCTGTAAATGCCCCGTTTACTGTAAACACTAATGACAGGTGTCCTCAGGTGAACCCACCTGAGCCGCTCTGTCTGTGGAACATGTGAACATACAGACCGCTGATTAAACGGACCAGGAGTCGTCAGGTTTATCAGCGTAGACACTGGACGGTTTATGAAAACAGAATGGGTTTGTTTACAACGACCTGAATGAACGACACATTTACAGCCTGTTCATGTGTACAAATACAGACAAACGAGGCTTTAACTGGTTCCAGTCTGAAGCACTAAAGCAGGGCTCTCAAACATGCGGCCCGGGGGCCAGATGCATCCCGCCAAAGGTCCCAGTCCGACGCCTGGGATGAATTTGCAAAGTGTAAAACTTCCACAGTGGAGGCTGTGGAACTCATTTTCGTTCAGGTTCCACATTCAGACCAATATGATGATGAAGTAAAACAGTAACGTAATAACCTACAAAAAATGATGACTTCATATTTTCTCCTTGGTTTGATGTGAAAAAAATATTACACTATGCCTATTAATAATACAAACTTCAAATTTTTGTCTTTGTTTTAGTGCAAAAATTAACATAAAATCATGGAAATATTTACATTTACAAACTATCCTGTAACAATAAAATGTGAATAACCTGAACCAATATGAACAACCTGAAATGTCTAAAGAAAATGAAACACAATTTGAACTCTTTTCTGTCTGTTCTTCAGTGTTTAGTGTCTTTGTAGATCTGATCCAGAATGCACATGGACTAATGAGAAGTTGAGTCAGAATATTGTTAAAATTGCACTAAATTTTCTTAAGTTTTTTTATTTAAATTTCAGTTTTTTCAGGTTATTCACATTTTTTTGGATAGTTTATAAAAGTAAGTATGTTCATAGGACTTGTCATTATTTGTAGGTTATTATGCTGTTATTTTACTGGTCCGGCCCACTGGAGATTAAATCGAGCTGAACGTGGAACCTGAATTAAAAGGGGTTTGGGAGCCCTGGACTACAGGAACCTTCTGCTGGAATGAAGGCTTTTACGTCCAGTGTTGAACACAAACCAAAACAAAAGACACACCAGCATTAGCAAACATTATCAGCCTGTTTAATGAACAAGGAGCCAGTGATGAAGCAGGTCTGTGCTGGACCTGGGACTGGACCTGGTCTGTGCTGGACCTGGGACTGGACCTGGTCTGTACTGGACCTGGGACCGGACCTGGTCTGTATTGGACCTGGGACTGGAGCTGATCTGTACTGGACCTGGGACTGGAACTGGTCTGTATTGGACCTGGGACTGGAACTGGTCTGTATTGGACCTGGGACTGGACCTGGTCTGTATTGGACCTGGGACTGGAGCTGATCTGTACTGGACCTGGGACTGGAACTGGTCTGTATTGGACCTGGGACTGGAACTGGTCTGTAGTGGACCTGGGACTGGACCTGGTCTGTAGTGGACCTGGAGCTGGTCTGGCTTAGACCTGGTGCAGAGGAGGTGGTGTGTTTAAATGAAGACAGAGGAGTTTTAAAGACCATGTAGAAGGTCACTGGTGTTTTATGGGGCGCCTCCCTCAGAGTCTGAACAAAAGCTTCATCTGAGTGTCTTTAAGAGCAGAGCTGAGAACCAGGATCACACCATCCATCACACTGGGAACCTGGTCCTCACCCCTGGTCCTCCACACAAGGACCCTGTGTCCATGGTGCATCTGCAGTGTGTCCTCTGTGTCCACAGTGTCTCTGTCTTCTATATAGTTTACATCCTGACGTCCAAAAGTGAACTGTTTGTGTTTTTTTCAGCATCGAGTGGCTAAAGAGTACCACGACCGAGGTCCAAGGATCAACCTGACCTTCAGGACCATCTACCCTGAACCAGAAGGACACAGACCAGGAACTAGACTGAGATTCACAGCCAAACAGATGTAGAGTCCATCAGACCAGGTACCCCAGCCCACACAGACCTAGTCCAGGTCTCATAGACTACACAGACACAGAGCTCATGTGTAAATGCTGGTTTTCATGAAGCTAAATGCTTGTGTTCAGTCGTCGTTCGTCTGTTCAGTCAGACTCAGATCAGGTCATGTCTGTGGAACTGGAATGTGATGTTTGTGTTTGTGTTAAACTCAGACAGAACTCTGTTTGGTCTGCAAACAAACCTGAGGCCGTGGTTTTATAATCAGTCCAACTCAGCGAATGGAGAAAACTCAGACATCGTAGACTAAAGCTCTGACAGCGACCTGTAAACCCCCTGAAGTCTGCATTTAACACCAGTTTCCATCAGCCTGTCCGTTATCACACTGTAACCACGGCAACCACTCTGAGACCCAGTGTGACTTTTAACCCAGTGATGTGTGAGAGTTACATAAAATCCAAAAAAACCCTGTCTTGACACAAAAATAACGGACTGTGATGAAAGGATTTAATGAGGAACCCTGCAGGGACTACCACCACGCTGGGTTCTGGACCAGGTCAGACCTGCACCAGTAGACCAGGACGTTCTGTACAGAGGAAGGACCAGTATCACTGTCTGAATGTGTGTCAGGAACAAAATGGAGACTTTTAACACCAGCCTCAAACCTGCACCAGAGTTTAGAACCTGACACATTTCACAGATTTACACCAACATTCATTTTATGGTTTTCACAACATGTGTTGAACAAACAAATCAAAACAAGACTCTACCTCTTTCTGGGTCATTTTTTGTAGTTTGACTCCATTTGTAAACTACAACTTTGGGCAGCATAAAATTAAAGGTGCAGTCTGTAGGAGTTCTGTTGTCAGTCGTTCTAAAATGACCCTGACTGTCCCAGACATGAAGGAATCCTGTTCATTTAAATCCTGATCTCACTGACAGTAGTAGTCCAGACACAATATTCACATTTAAAGCTCAGTGTCAGCCTCTAAATGATGTTTATGATGTCATTATGTGTTTTGGTCCGAGGCTCCGCCCATCACCTGTCTGCCAATCACAGAGTCAGTACCTTTGTTCATCCAGGTTGGCAGTTCCACTGAGCTGCAGCTGAACATTTCTGATCATACATGTCTGACCTGAAGAAACCTAAAAGGACTCTGATTATTCCAAATATGTCAAAGTGACAAAGTGAGAAACAAAACAAGGATCTGTAGGAGATGATTTAGAAACATGGAGACGGATGAAAGAGGAGAAGAATTTAAAGACTGACACCGGCTCTGCCTTAGACTGACCACCATAAGAACCACTGAGAGCCGGGACCACCGTCTGCACCCGGTCCCAGACCGGCAGTATCTTCTCCCAGGGCTGTCCGTGGTTTGGTCGGGGGGGGTAGGGGGTGGGGGAACAGGATGGTAGCGATTCATGCCGCTTGTACTTTGCGGCAGTAAAAGGTAAACTTGTGGCTCATTTCCCTTTTCTGTATCTCCTGAATCTGTGTAAACTTTCATTGCAGTGTTCAGGACGTTTGTCTGCTCTATTATAAATTAGACTGATGTAGAATCAGTCTGGTGAGGACTGTTCTGTGTGAAATTTCTGCTGTGGTGGACAGGATTAGTGGAAACACTAGTAGTAGACACTCATGCTGGATCTGTCAACCCCTAGTCTGGGGGGGCAGAGGATACCGCCTCTACAGTATTTGAATGGGATTGCAGTACCAGTTTGGGCCACAGTCCTACATACGGCACTTTTAAGGGGTTTTGATAGATTTATTTTTTGTCATACAAATTGTATTTCACCATTGAACATAAGACAGTTTCTTTTTCTGTGCTCATGAGCGGCTTTTCAGCGTGGGCATGGATGTGTTTAGTACCAAACAGAACCGCCTATCGGATCCAAACTGTCCAAGACTGCTCATGTGTCGAGTCAACAAGTGATTCTGCCCAGGCACCTAGGATGTGATTAGAGGAGAGAGATCATACGGGTGGAATATGGTTTCATTTGATAAACCACACAGGAACGAGTCCATTTTGTATGTTGAGTCGTCTGTACTCACATGAGGTTTCTTATCGTCACAAATGAACGAATAATGAAACCCAAATGTACGACCTCCAGACAATATCTTAAAAACTAACAGTCTGTATTTTCAAGTACAAAAATAGAAATCACTCAGTTGAGGCAGAAAGGTCAAAAAACAGAAAACTACAAAAACACAAAATCACTCTCTGCTGTACTGCATTTGTCCAGCAGTCACCGCCAAAGTGTTTATGTGATTCTGGGCATAGCAACGTGATTGTAAGGCTATTGTATTCAAAATGACTATCTCCCAAAATATCGGTCCTATCAAATGACTGTTTTCACTAGTCTGTTCATTGACCAAATATATATAAGTGTGACAAACTGCAGCAGTCAGCTGTGTACAGAGTTAGTGTGATGCCTGAGACACACACACACATACGCACGCACACACACACACACACACACAAACTCAGTCCTCTTCCCTTTTAAAATCTATGATATTTAAGTTGGGTTTTTTTTCAGTGTTTAACCTCTACACACTGCATCAACCTCATGTCACCTCCTACTTCACATTTTCCAAGTAATTCAAGATTTTAATGTCAGAGAAAACCCAAGATTTTTTCCTCATAAATGTGACTTTTTTTCACCTTTAATATTGTATATTTGTTCTTGTAAATGTATATCTTTAATCTCAAATAGAATCTCTGAGTTTTTCACTTAATCTATTTTTCTAATTCTTGTATATTTAGATAGTGCTTCAATCTCAGAGAAACTCTGAGTTTTCTTCCTAAACAGACAGCTTTAAACTTGTAAATTTGTGTTTTTTCATGTAAATGTCCAGATGAGAGTCAATTTTTCAGGTAAATTCATGATATTTTAACCTTAGAGAATATTGAGGATTTAGTTGTAAATTAGTTTTTCCTGATATATTTAATAATTTAAACACAGATTAACCATGTTTTTTTTCCATTTTTTTTATTTTAGTCTGAGTTTTTTCTTGTAAACTTTTCACTTCAGTCTGTGAAATTTCAACATCTGTCACAAACTGTACAGTAGTTTATTTTGGTGATGGTGTAAAACATTGAGTGGAGTTTCTGCAGATTCATTTATATAATATATGAAATGCACATGGATGGGACTGAACATTGGACATCAGTACTCGTGTTCAGTCCTGGATCTGGTCTTGGTGTGTGAGGGTTAAAGCAGGAGAACATTTCCTGTGTCCGTCTGAAATATGTGACTGACTTCAGGGTTTGTTTCTACTTTTGGACGGATGGAAAACATGAGCTCAGCTTCTATTAATGTGTTTGTTCATCTGGGTTTGAAATCACTCCAGTTTTTCCTGTGTGAGTTTCAGCCGCAGTCCTTTATGTTTACAGACTGTCATCAGAGACGATAAAGACCATAAATATGAAACATGGCAACAAACGGCATGTTTTATGACACCTTTTCTCTGAACTCTAGTCTACTGTTTTGTCTTTTCCTTTTTTTGTTTGTTTGTTTAATTTGTGCTTTTTTGTAATTTTCATCTTTATATATTTCCATCCTGTTGTTGTTGTTGTTGTTGGGTTGTTTTGTTAGGTATTAGATTACATTACATTACATTACATTACATTACATTAGATAGAACTGTATTGATCCTTTGGGCAGAACCCTCAGGAATTAGGATTAGTAGTGCAAACACTGAATATACACACAAGAAATACTACAAGGAAATAGTAATACAATAACTATAAAAACTGTTGTGGAAAAGTACTAGTAGAAACAAGTGGTGGTAGTAGTAATAATAATAATAATAATGATAATAATAATAATAATGATAATAATAATGATGATAATAATAATAATAATAATAATAATAATAATAATAATAATAATAAGCTATAATGAAGTAGAAAAGCACTCAGAGAGTGCAGACCTTCGCCAAGGCAGATCAGTGCCCCCCCCCCCAATCACCTCCAAAATGTAATCATCTCTTCCTTGTGCCAGTATCAACATATAGTGAAATTTTCATCCAAATCCATCCATAACTTTTTGAGTTACCTTGCTAACAGACAGACAGACAAACAAACCAACGCCAGCAAAAACATAACTTCCTTGGCAGAGGTAATAATAATAATAATCATTATAATAATAATAATAATTATTATTATTATTATTATTATTTTTATTATTATTATTATTATTATTATTATTATTATTATTATTATTATTATTATTATTATTATAAGCAGCAGTGAGAGAGCTGAAGTACCAATGTCAAGAACACAAACATTGCTGACTGGAATAAACATTCAACAGTGCACCACAGAACAGCACAGTCCTGTTTCATCTGGTTTCATTTTTACACAAAGTCCATTGCACTCCAACCTCTGTAAACAGACTCTGTGTTCCTGATGGGAATCCCTCCAGTTTCCCAGTCTGACTCTATTAATATCCAGTCAGTCCCTGTGGAGCTGGACTGAGGGGGAGGGGCTTCGGGATCCGGTCTAAAGTGTTTGTTTGTCCTCAGCAGATGCTCTGTTTTATTGAACTGTAAACAGCTGCTGCATGTGATCATTACACCTACTCAGACCTGGTCCTCCTCTTCCTCCTCTTCCTCCTCTTCCTCCTCTTCCTCCTCTTCCTCCCCCTCCTTCGTCGTTTGCGTCTTCGTTGGTTCTCTGACTTTTCTCCCCTTCATCTCAGTCCTGACATTTTAGTTGCCAGGGTAACGGTGGCGTCCCGTTGCTCAGGGTGCGGGGTGATGTTCAGGTCCAGGAATTTGGCCATTTTCCTGATGTTGTGAACCTGCAAAATGGGACTTACACCACCACCACCACCACCACCACCCCCGCTGCCTTTACAGTTCCTTGTCTTAACAGTTTCTGTGGACTTTAACTCCACATGTGTGTTTGTGCGTGTGATGTTTTCATCCATAGTTTCTCCCATCAATAAATGAACACTGACTCTGAAGGTTTGAACCTGCTGGACTTTCCCTGTCGGCCCAGTTTGACGCATCCACCGTCTTTGAACCACAGCTGAATATTAAACTCATCTGCATCAGAGGCAAAGTCATCATTTTATAAGCTCAGTTTGTTTCTACTTTAATTTCAGAAAAAAACTGAGATTCTAAAATGATGACTTTGCCTCTAATGCAGATGAGTTTAATATTCAGCTCTGGTGCAAAGACAGTGATGAGGATGAGGATTTGTCCTTGTGTTAAACCTTGTCTTTTTTTGTAGAAAAACAAGTCACTGACCGGTTTCAGCAGCTTTTGTGTCCACAGAACAGATGATCCAACTGGAGACAAAGTAGGGAACAGACTAAACGTTGGACTCCTGACCTTTGACCTCTGACACTCATGTCCACAAACACATTTCAACACATTTCAGATCAAAGTGCACACGTTACAGTGTGATGGTGGTGACCTCTGACCTGGAGGTTATTCTCATGTCTGAGGTGTCGTCTGAAACATGTGATGAAACCGGATCCGTGGTCCGGCCGGGGACGGGGTCCAGAGGAATCCTCTGAGCTCAGGCTTTGAAATGTGAGGAACACAACGCCTCCATTCAGCTCAACCACCTCACTGCTGGGACACGCGTTACCATTAACTGTCATACATGCATGAGGGACGGGATCATCAGGACATACTGAAACGTATGTAGAGGAGTTTATTTACACCACAAGTGTCAAACATACGGCCTGAGGGCCAAAACCAGCCCACCAAAGGGTCCGATCCGGCCCGTAGGATGAATTTATGAAATGCAAATGCTCAAGATATTAACAGTCAGTCACTTTACTCTAGGGGCCAAATAAAACCCCACTGTAAGGCAAGGCAGATTTATTTGTATAGAACTATTCACACACAGGGCAATTCACAGTGCTTTACTAAATGGAAAAGAGACAGATTAAAAACACACAATTATAATTGAAACATAATCAATAAAACAGAAATAATAATCAGTTAAAACAAAGTAAAAGGTCAGAGGTCAGATAGAACCCTTTCAGTTGTTCGATGCACAGTTAAACAGCTGTTTTCAGCCTGGACTCAAACACTATCACAGTTCAGGTCTGTGTGAAGACTGTTCCAGAGTTTAGCTGCACAGAACTGAAACACATAGAACTGAAACACATAGAACTGAAACACATAGAACTGAAACACACAGAACTGAAACACACAGAACTGAAACACATAGAACTGAAACACACAGAACTGAAACACACAGAACTGAAACACATAGAACTGAAACACACAGAACTGAAACACATAGAACTGAAACACACAGAACTGAAACACATAGAACTGAAACACAGCTTCACCTGTTTAGTCCTGACTCTGGGACCAGCAGAAGACCAGTCCATGAGGTTCTCAGACCAGTCCATGAGGTTCTCAGACCAGTCCATGAGGTTCTCAGGGTCCCAGATGGTTCATATGGGACCAACATGTCCCAGATGTACTTTGGTTCTAGACCATGGACAGACTTGTAGACCAGCAGAGCTGTTTTAAAGTCTATTCTCTGAGCCACAGGAAGCCAGTGCACAGATCTGAGCACAGGACTGATATGGTGGTCCTTCCTGGTTCTAGTCCAGACTCAAGCAGCAGCGTTCTGGACGGACTGCAGCTGTCTGACAGCTGGTTTAGAGTCCAGTCAGAAGGCCGTTCCAGTAGTCTAACCTGGTCCAGATAAAAGCATGGATAAGTCTGTCTAAGTCTGGTTTAGACAGGAAACCTGTGATTCTACCAGTGTTTTTGAGATGGTAAAAAGCTGATGATGAAATTGATTTAATGTGGCTGTTAAAGTTTAGGTCTGAGTCCACTATTACCCCTGGATTTCTAACCTGGTTTTTAGTTTCTAGAGGAACAGATTCCAGATGACTGATGACACTTTCTCTCTGGTTTTTTGGCCAAAGACAATGACTTCAGTCTGGTCTGAGTTTAGTTGGAGAAAGTTGTTTTGCATCCACACAGTGATCTGTTGGAGGGTCAGGGTTAGGGTTAGGGTTAGGGTTAGACTGATCTATTGGAGGCAGTCCCAGAGTGAGTCCACAGGCCCATGTTCACCTGCTGTCAGATAGATGTAAATCTGAGTGTCGTCTGCATAGTTATGGTAGGACACATTATTAATGTGTATTAACTGGCCCAGGGGCCACATGTAAAGACTGAACAAGAGGGGTCCCAGGATGGACCCCTGGGGGACCCCGCAGGTCACTGCCATTTGGTTTGACACACAGTTTCTGATTTGAACAAAATACTTCTTGTCCTCAAGGTAGGACTTGAACCATTTCAGGGCAGGACCACAGATGCCTCCCCAGTCCTCCAGCCTCTGTAACAGAATCACATGATCAACTTTATCAAATGCAGCACTCAGATCCAGCAGGACTCAGACTGTTACTGTACCTGGGTCTGTGTTCAGACAGATGTCATTGGTCACTTTGATCAGAGCAGTCTCAGTCTGTGATGGAACCTGAAACCTGACTGGAGATCATCAAAGCAGTTGTTCAATAGAAGAAAGTCAGACAGCTGTTGGTAAACAACTGTCTCAAGGACTGGACCTAAAAACGGCAGATTTGATCTGGGCCGATAGTTGTTCAGTACTGTGGCATCAAGACTACTCTTCTTTAGGAGAGGCCTAATGACAGCAGTTTTCAAGGCCCTGGGAAATGTTCCAGATTGTATTGAAATATGAACTAAGTGAGTGAGCTGGGCTAGCAAACTGCTCAGCACAGATTTTAGAAATCTAGTGGGCAACTCGTCGAGGCAACATGTGTCTGAACTCAGACTGGAGGTGGTCTATGGGACTGTTTTGTCAGTGACAGGTGTGAAATGTGTCAGCTGTAGGTGTGTGGAAGGCTGCAGTGGGAACGGTGTTGTGGAATTAACTGAGTGTTTAATGCCCTGAACCTTGTCATTAAACAATGTTCAAACTCTGTGCACTTCGATGTGGAAACTAGTTCTGAAGGCAGTGGAGCAGGAGGGTTTGTTAACCTATTTAACAGGACACCAGAGTTGTTACTGCACTTTGCCATCATTTCTGAAAAATGCCTCTTCCTTGTTCTACACAAACTCTGGTTGAACACACACAACTGTTCTTTGTACATCTCATAATGAACCTGAAGCTTAGACTTGCTTCATTTCCGTTCGGCTCTCCTGCACTCCTTCTGTGCCCTGACCCAGTCATCATTCCTCCACGGTGCCTTCTGCCTATTTCTAACCATTTTAACCTTAACAGGAGCAATGGTGTCCAGAACGTTTAGAACATAAGAAGAATATGAGTTCAACAGATCATCAACATTAGAACATGAGGCGTTTTCAAACCTAATCCTCTCCATAAACAGCGTGCCTGTGCTGTCATTAATGTGTCTGCTCTGAACAACTGCAGGTCCAGCCGTTGGTTTGGGAACTACTGACAGATCAAAGAAGACACAGAAATGACCAGATAAAGCAACATCAACCACACTGACATTTGAAATATTTACACCCTTAGTAATGAGTAGGTCCAGAGTGTGCCCTCTGCTGGGGTGGGGGTGGGGGGGCTCACTCACATGCTGAATTAAACCAAAGGTTTCTAGGACAGCACAGTTCTTTTGCATTTCTGTCACACACATTATCCACATGTACATTCAGATCACCTGGAATGATGATCCAGTCCAACTCTGCACACAGCTGAAAGCATCTCAGGAAAATCATCAATAAAACTTTGACAGTGTTGGGGAGGCCTGTATATGATGACAGAGTTTGGAAGGAGATACATTTAGCTCCATTTTGAAAGTGGATCAGATCAGTACAATACCATCATAATAACCTGCAAATAATGACTGCTCCAAATGTTTACTCTTTGTTTTAGAGTAAAAAAGTGAAGTTACATGAAAATGTGTAAATTTACAAACAAAACTGTCTAAAACTTTACGGATTGGACTGAAATTATTTTTGGGGAGTTACTAATATAAGAGATTAACTGGTCAAATTAAGAGCTTGATCAGAAAAGAAGTCCCACAAATGGGACGGCCTACACCTCATTATTGACAGTGTGTTTTTACCTCCACCAGGAGGTATTGTGATAACTTTGCTTTGTGTTTGTTTGTTTTTTTGTTTGCAACTTTACGGGAAAACTCTTCCACCCATCTTTCCCAAATCTTGCCCACAGATAGGCCTAGGCCTTGGGACCAACCCATTACATTTTGGTCCCAGTAGGCCAGAGTTCAAGGTCACAGCAAGGTCACAACATCTACAATTTTCCATCTGTCATCATTGAGCAATTTTCGAAAATTCATAAAAAATTCAAAATGACTCCAGTTCTCCTCCAGTTGGATCCACCTGTAGCTTAGAACAATCTCTTGTATCTGGAACTAAATTGTCCACATCCACTGTGGAATGTGGACTCTGTGGACATTTATATTTAACATTGAAAATCCCATTTACCACATATTTAAAATTAGAACTCAACTAATATTGATTGGAATTGAATATAATTTGACAGACACGACTGGTACTAAGCTGCAACTTTGTACCAAATATCGTTCCGCTCCATTTCTCTTCTGTTACGCTCTGTTGACTTTTGTTATTTTTTATGCACCATTTTCAAAAAATCATAAAAAGTGCACTTCATGAAATATCATGATGAAATTTGTTTTGTACACCCATAGACACATGTTCTATGACATAAGTTCCAGTTTTTGCTGTTCAACGAAAATTACAGAAGCAGGTACACAGGGAATTTGCGGGGGGGGGGGGGGGGGGGGGTTTCTCTTGCATTCAAATGCGAACTAATAACTTGAAAATGACACCGGTTACCATGTTTGACCGCAATTTGTCTGCTGTATGGAACAACATAGAAACTGTTGAATTTAAACAGAAATAGTGGGTCCACACATGCACACTGTTCAGGGTGCTTGGTGGAGGTTTGCGTTCTCTGAACACTTGTGTATGTTGTGGTTTAAAGCTTGATTTGGAAGGAGGTTGTGTGACATGAACTTTGAATAGAAGGTGTTTCTTACTCTACATTTTATGACTCGTTCGTCTGGTATCACCTTGGAAGTGTCTCCTTTCAGAGTGTGTTTATCTGGTTCTGCTCTGACCTGTTCATCACAGATAAATGGACTTTTACCCCATTTCTGCGGTCACTTTCACCTTCTTCCTCGTGGTGGTTTAAGGTGTAAAATACAAACTACAGGTCAACAACTCCAGCAGCACTTCTTGTGTAGAACACCTTTATTTCCCTCGAAATGTAGATGAATGTGTTTAGCTGATGGTATGAATCAGGGTCATCAGAAAACACAGATGTAGATGCATTCAAATAAATTATGAAACATGAGGGAAAAAAGACCAAGTAAACGAAAACAAAACACAAGGAAACAAGCAGTGCTGTAGGTCCACTCACTGATCGACCAGTAGGGATCTGTAAGACAAAGTGAAAGGTTCCAATATGGGCGGAGCTTGAGTTTGTGAAACAAGGAGAAGACGTGTGTGTGTGTGTGTGTGTGTGTGTGTAAATGTATTTAAAAACTCAAACTATAAATCATTATTGTTGTAGTATCTATATTATAAAAGGGAAGTGGACTCTGTGTGTGTGTGTGTGTGTGTGTGTGTGTGTGTGTGTGTGTGTTTGTCATACTTCTGTATTTCTGCTCTTTGAACAGACTAGTGAAAACAGTCGGTTAATAGGACTAATATTTTGTCAGATGTTAGTCATGTTGAATCCAGTAGTCTTACAGTCACGTTACTATGGCCATGGTGGGTGATGGAAGTGCAGTACCATGAAACGAAGTTAAAAACTGGAACGATCCATTCACTAACTTCAGTTCCTAGATATCAGTATTAACCCTTTCATGCATGAATTATGAAAAAAAGTATCTAGATTTTTTTTATTACCAAAATTAGGCAAAAGTTGAAATGCAATTTGAATTTTTAAAAAAATATGGTTTTATTAAGAAAATATTTAACCTCTTGAGACCGAGAAAAGTACATGTTTTGGCTTTTTTTTTTTTTTATTTAAATTATTGTCCATATTGGAAACATCATGATACAACCGTTTTCTCAGATCCTTTTTTTATGGAATGTCCTTTGTGGTGGACAGGGTTTTTTGTTTGTTTTTTTTTGTACAAAGTTGTGAAACTCTTGTCCACAAACATGGACAGTAAACCCATACCTGGGTTTAAGAAGGTTGACTTTAGGAGATCACAGAACAGCCCACATTCTAAAACTAACATGTTCCTTTTTTTCATTGTATTTCTTAGGGTCTATAGAGACTGCCCCATGTGATTTGGAGAAAATTGCCTTTATAACCGTTTAAGAAGTGAACTTAAACTATGTGTCCATAAATGTGGACATCATGCATGAAAGGGTTAATATATTAATTTCCCTGCCCCCAAAGTGGAGGAAAGGGGTATTGTTTGTTGGTTGGTTGGTTGGTTGGTTGTTTTGTTTGTTGGTTTGTTTGTTAACCCTCTAGCAGCAAAACTATTGGTTGAATTCATGCCAAATTGGGTTTATAGATTCCCAGTGACCCAGAATAGATGTGGTTACATTTTGGGAAAAGTAGGTCAAAGTTCAAATTTTTCATGTGGATTTTTTTAAATCTTTTTTTTCCCCCCATTTCCTTATAATGGGTGACATTCCACATGTCTATAAAAACGTAAATTTTGTTTCAATTTACTTCAGACTTGGCACATACATACAGGCAATTGACATGACATCAGCACATGTTTTCCCAAAAGTCACCTCTACCCACCATAAAAACTACCACATCTAGAACTCGTGGTTCCCCAGGGGTCAACGCACTAATGTGACATAAAACCATTAAATACAAAACAGGAGGTACTGCAGTTTTCTTAATAACAATATGAAATTTCATATCACGGTTATTGTGACATTATCATTATTATCGCGGTATTATTGAAATTGTGCTCAAAATGTTCAAAAAGTACTGATACACACACCAAAATAATTTAACCAAGTTGTATTTTGAAAAAAAACAAAAAACAAATAAAATAATTGGCACAATGGTCCCTTCTGTTGCAGAAACATTCCAATATTAACCCTTAGTGGTCTGAGTCTTTTTTGTCTGTTTTTCAGTCCTTTTGAATTTGCCTTTATATACTATATAAACAAATGTTTACTATACCCATGTTAGGGATCTGTTTTTTCAGCACAACTTCATTTCTATCATCTGTCTATTATTTTTTCACTTGAACCTACTATAAAAACACAAAAGGACAGAAAACACAAAAAAAATATAAAATCCGATTTGAAAAATGTATATAATTTATTGCATAAATAACACACAGATGCTTAACGAACCTTTTCACAGACTTTAAAAGGGAATATTGGTTCCAAATATTAGGTATAGAAAATTTAAATTGTAATAAATTAAAACTATACTCAAATATTTGACATAAAAGCAGATCTTTACATAGGGTTTTTTCCCTAAAAGTGCAGTAATCAAACACAGTTATCATGAGAATTACAATTTAAACGGTAATACTAACCGTCTGCAATTTTACTGCGGTTTATCGTTATACCGGTAATCGTTACATCCCTAGAATCCATATTTTAAATTAAAACTTGGTCATATTTTCAATTTACGGACGTAAATAAAATGGAGAAATCCAGGGAGGAAGAGGAGGTAAATTTTGACAGTGATTATTTAATAGCATCGTGCTAAAGTCAAAGCCAAACCAAATGGGAAAAACATTTCATCCTCAAAACGATTGGGACTCAGATAACGGTCTGTACGGTCTGTACTGGGTCACATGTGACTGGGCACACTCCAGCTCAGATAAGATGGTGTCCACTCAGTCCTGTTTATGTATCAGACCTGTTTATGCACGTTCCTGTCATATCTTTAATATCTTGTAACTGAAACACCTGGAGTTGAAACGGTGAACTTTTCAGTGATGCTGACGTGTGCTGATGAATGTCTTCACAGATTGGATGATGTGGTCTGTTGACTCGGACTTCATCCTACTGAGCATCTGGACTCAGACCCCCCCCCCCCCCATCCCACTTCAGCTGCTCTAAATGCCTTCAGTTTCATCCTGTTCTTAACCTGGCATGAAGTGAAACTGAAACTTAACACACTTTCAACGCCCGACTCCCGCTCCTATTAAACAGACGATGTGGATGTGGATCTGACCCAGTGGTTCCAACCCTTTTTAATCCTGACCCCATTTTAACATCACAAATTTCTGGTGACCCCAGACATTCAAAACTGAGACTTTTTTTTTTTTTTTTGCTAAAATTAATTTGTTTTTAATCATGTAATAGTTTACTACACTATGTTGCAAATAAACATTAATTTTAGAGGACATTTAGTCTATATAATGTATATTATTGTGGACAGAGGCAGTAAATCCAGGTGTAGATTACTGCACAAAGGGAGAATGTGATTTTCCTTGGTCAGGATCTGTCCAGTCAGTCCAGCTGTGATTTACAAGGAGGACAATTAATACTGAACAAACAAGAACTGAAACTATGAATTATGAAAGAGCTGCAGCCTCTGAAACTGACCACAGTGAACATTTGACACAGAAACAGAACCACAGTGAACATTTGACACAGAAACAGAACCACAGTGAACATTTGACACAGTGAACATGTGACACAGAAACAGAACCACAGTGAACATGTGACACAGAAACAGAACCACAGTGAACATTTGACACAGTGAACATGTGACACAGAAACAGAACCACAGTGAACATGTGACACAGAAACAGAACCACAGTGAACATGTGACACAGAAACAGAACCACAGTGAACATGTGACACAGAAACAGAACCACAGTGAACATTTGACACAGTGAACATGTGACACAGAAACAGAACCACAGTGAACATGTGACACAGAAACAGAACCACAGTGAACATGTGACACAGAAACAGAACCACAGTGAACATTTGACACAGAAACAGAACCACAGTGAACATTTGACACAGTGAACATGTGACACAGAAACAGAACCACAGTGAACATGTGACACAGAAACAGAACCACAGTGAACATTTGACACAGTGAACATGTGACACAGAAACAGAACCACAGTGAACATGTGACACAGAAACAGAACCACAGTGAACATGTGACACAGAAACAGAACCACAGTGAACATTTGACACAGTGAACATGTGACACAGAAACAGAACCACAGTGAACATGTGACACAGAAACAGAACCACAGTGAACATTTGACACAGTGAACATTTGACACAGAAACAGAACCACAGTGAACATTTGACACAGAAACAGAACCACAGTGCTGCAGTTTCAGCCTCAGAGTTTGTCTGTCATGTCTTTTATGGATTGGGATTGTCTCTCTCAACTCACCATATATTTTTATTAGTACTTTTTTTTTTTTTTGCTTTTTTTTTTTTTTTAATCAATTACTAGAAATTTCAGGCGACCACAAGGTTGAAAACCACTGCTATAGATCTGAAACTGCAGCATCTGAAACTGACCACAGTGAACATTTGACACAGAACCAGAACCACAGAGAACCAGAACCACAGAGAACCAGAACCACAGTGCTGCAGTTTCGCAGTATGTCATGTCTTTTATGTATTGGGATTGTCTCTCACCCACCATATATTTTTTATAAGTAAGTTTTATTTAAGTTTTGTTTTTATCAATTTCTACAAATTTCAGGCGACCCCATTTGAATTCCAGGTGACCCCACGTGGGGTCACGACGCCAAGGATAAAAAACACTGATCTAACCACTTCAGTCAGTTCCTCCTCCACAAAAGACGTCATTTACTCCAAATCCTTTCGGTTCTTACAATGAAATAAACCCAAACGTGTGCGAACTGTCTTCAAGGTCCTTCAACTAATGCTAATGTGTTGCTGGTGGGCGGGGCTAATAGTCTCAGTATTTGGCCTTTGTGCGTAAACCCCAAATGAAAGTAGAACCTCACAGAATGTTCACAGTTCTCCATTATGAGACCAGTGGGTGTGACTTTATTCTCTTAAATTATGATGTTTTTCCACCTGTTTTTAAATTACATTATTCTCATAATATTTCGACTTCATTCTCATAAAATTATGACTCATTTTGTATTTGACTTTATTCTCATAAAATTACGGGTTTGATCTCAATATTTTACGACTTCATTCTCATAGTGACAAATGTTTTTATTTTCGTATGTGGCCATAATACTCTGTCATACAGATTAAAGTCATTGTATTTTTTTTTTCCACCTGGTTTAAAAACCTTTTGTCTCTTTTGTTCCTGATGTTTTATTTATTTCAGTTAAAGAACATTTTTTTACAGTTCTATTTTTCGTTGTTTCATTAGTTTTCGTTAACGATAATAACCTTGGTTTAGACTTGAGACTTGCACATGTGTGACTTACTCTCATCTGTGTTTCATGGTCATCAGATATGACCCCTTTGGACGTTCAGAGGCTCCGTAGTTACCGTGGAAACACCGTCATCTTCTACAACATTGATTCACCAGTAAAACCCATGGAGTTGGATCAGTGAGAGTGGATGGACACACTGGGTTTATGTTCAGTTAATGTTATATTTTACTGAAAAGTCACTATTTCTTCAGTTTTCTGTGTTTTTGATAAAATAACCCCCGACTTTAATTTAAGCTTCAGTGAACATCTACATGATCAGTGAATTCAATCACAGAAAATACCAGATTTAAAAATGCAAAACACAGAGCATAATACTTGAATAAATGGTGGTAAGTCACTTAAGAAAAGTTAAATATGAAGAAAATTCTATTTTGGAATTGACACAAAAGTAGCAGTGGGTCTTTGGGTTAATGGTAGTGTTGTTTTTATGTTTTTATGCTTGTAAATGGATACTGTATGTCTGTTTGGAATGGGAGGACCCCAGGAAGAATGGGGATCCCAATAAATAAATGAATAAATAAATAAGTAAGATTTCTTATCTCTCAGTCCATTTGTATCAGATCTAAGTTTAATGTGAGCGCTGTCTTCCACTCATCTTGTGTTTGTGGATTGGAGGCAGATCCCAGTGGAAGTCCAGATCAGCAGGAGGCGGTTTCTATTGACTTACTGGAACAACTGTTTGACTGGAGGTCGACTTAATTCCCTGCAGACGTGTAAACAGTTCATGTGTCGTAACTTTCCACTTCTGCTTATCCGTGCTGTGCTCATGTTTATATATTTACAGTGTGAACAGAGGGAATGCAGCCGGCAGCCATGTTTCCTCTGGAGGAAACACCAGGAAAACTGACACACTCTGTTTGCTTAGTTAGTATCTGCATTATTACCTCCGCCAGGAGGTACTGTGATCGCTTTCTTTGCTTTGTGTGTTTGTTAGTTTGTGTGTTTGTTTGTTAGCAGGATAACTCAAAAAGTTGTGGACTGATTTTCATGAAATTTTCAGGAAATGTTGATACTGGCACAAGGAAGAAATGATTCAATTTTGGTGGTGATCTGGGGGACAGATCTGTCTTAGTGAAGGTCTGCGCTCTCCTTGTTTAGACTTTGATTTTATTCTAAATAACTTGACCTGAGGTGTGTTGAACGTCTGTCTGTAAAGCGTTAGTGTAGAGTTTATGAAGCATTTCAGGTGCATCAGGTTTTGTTGATTATTGAGTTTGAGTGTTTCTAAAACCTTAGTTTTATTGTTTAAAAGCTTTAATTTAGCATTTTTTAACTGTTAGTTAAGTATTTATAAAGCCTGAGTTTAGTATACTGTATATAAAACATTAGTTAAATCTTTTAAAGCTTGGTTTAGCATTTATAAAACAATTATTTTAGCATTTATTAAGTCTAATTTCAGGTTTCTTTTAAAGGGTTACGTGTTTATGATGGTAATTACACCCTTAAGCTTTACTGTTTATGTGGTGTTTATTGTGGGTTAATTTAGCATTTATAATGTTTTAGTCAAGCATTTATAAAGCATTATTTAAGCATCAATGAAGTCTTAGTTAAGTATTTGTAAATAGTTTATTGTTTCTAATGTTGTTCTCTCAGTGTTTCTGTCCCTGAACGCCTCTCGGTGCGTCTGTCCCTGAACGCCTCTCGGTGCGTCTGTCCCTGAACGCCTCTCAGTGTGTCTGTCCCTGAACGCCTCTCGGTGTGTCCTGTCCGTCCTCTAAGCGGCCCTCCGTCTGTAAATGTGTGGCGGTCAGTCCGCTCTGTCTCAGCTCATGTCCTCATGTTTATTTCTGGTCTGTGACTGTGAGTGGCTGAGTGCAGAGGAGGCCGGATCAGCAGACGGGGGTGGAGGGAGGGTCTGGACCAGGACTATAAAAGCCTCCACTGTCAGAGGACACAGACAGATGCAGAATGAACCAGGACCGGACCCTCTGAACACTGAGCCCGTCTGCTCTGGAGGCTGTGATCACAGCTTTTGGACTTTGGGGAAACTCCTTCTTCTTCTTCTTCTTCTTCAGATTCCACAAACATCAGCGAAGGGAAGCTTGCCTCTGGTTCTTCTTTTTCCTTTGGCTTCTGCGTTTTGGCTGGTGTTTGCGTCCCCATGGCGGCCGTTCGTCAGATGGTGGTGGAGCCCTCGGGGTTCCACGTCCTGCCGGCCCACCTCATGGCCTCTGCCATGGAGGAGTTCCCCCAGCAGCTGCCCGTCCCCAAAGCCCCGTCCAGGGGGAAGAGCCGCTCCAGACGGCCCCGCGACGCCCGCTTCAAAACGCAGCCGGTGACGTTCGCCGAGATCGCGGAGGTGGAGGAGGAGGGCTCGTCTCCGCTGGAGGAGGAACGGGCCCGCCGCTCCTTCCTCCAGTCTTTGGAGAACCTGAGGAGGAGCACCCAGACCCTGCACTGCTCTGCACCCCCCACCCAGCACACCTCCACCTCCACGCAGACCGCCATGGACTCCAGCGACTCAGACTCTGCACAGTAACCGGGAGGCAGACGGGGAAACCGGACTGAACTGAACTGAACTGAACTGAACCGAACTGAACTGAATCGAACTGAACTGAACTGAACTGAACTGAACTGAACCGAACTGAACTGAATCGAACTGAACTGAACTGAACTGAACTGAACTGAACCGAACTGAACTGAATCGAACTGAACTGAACTGAATCGAACTGAACTGAACTGAACCGAACTGAATCGAACTGAACTGAACTGAACTGAACTGAATCGAACTGAACTGAACTGAACCGAACTGAATCGATCGAACTGCATCCATGCGTCTAATCCAAACTAACATCCGGACAGTGGTTCAAAGGTCACAGACTGCTGTAGATCTGAGGTACGAAGGCCAGAAAAACACAAACCCATCAGCATCAGCGTCACATCCAAAGGTTCTAACCAAGGTTCCAGTAGTTTGGGATTTTTCATTCTAGTTTAGTTTTATTTAGTTTGGACTTTTTTATTTGGCACCACACAGGAGAGGAGTTAAATTACACTTCAACCTGTCAAATTTAGAACATTTTCAACTTAAATGAGAAAGAAAAACCCCAGCTGCTCACTTCAATGCTACAAAATGACATAAAATCAGACCACATCATAAACTTAAGGTTGCTTACTTTTCTTTCCTTTAAATCAGTGTTTTTCAGCCTTGGGGTCGGGACCCCACGTGGGGTTGCCTGAAATTTCTAGTAATTGAGAAAAAAATTAAAACTTACTAATGCAAATGTCCATTAAATAGCCTAAATGTTGCCTAAAATTAATGTTTATTTGCAACATATTATAGCAAACTATTACACGATCAAAAACAAATTAATTTTAGCCAAAAAAAATGTCTCCGTTTTGAATATCTGGGGTCAAATTAAAATTGTGACGTCAAAATGGGGTCACGAGCCAAAAAAGGTTGGAAACCACTGTTTTAAATCAGTACTTCACAGTCTTCAACATAATCAGAATCAGAACATTTCATAAGATCCATGAACTCAAACAGAAATTAAACCCATTAAATTAAACTTAGGTAGAATTCCCAGTAACTCAAAGTTCCTTTAACACATGTAGACACGGGCGGGGGGTGGGGTGGGGGGGGTGAAAGTGTGTAGGGGCATCAAGGTTAGAATAGTTTTGGATTTTTCATTATAGTTTAGTTTTACTTAGTTGTGACTTTTTTTCTCTAATTCAGTTTTTATTACTTTTTGGAACAGGTTCGCTAGTTTTAATTAGTTTTCATTTTTTTCTAAATGCTTAGCTTTATTTTAATTTTAGTTTTTTTATATCTTTTCTCTTCTTCTCTGTCGTCGTATTCAAATAAATCCCAGACAGGACTCTGCTGCTTTCTCCCAACTTTAGTCTCCATGTTTCCAGGTAGAGTGGGGACCAGAAGACGACTGGAAACCACAAGTGACGGACCCTTAAATATCGTACGGTGCCAGCAGATAAAATTGCTCACCTCATCAGACTATTGTCATGTTCTAACAGGATGTTTTCTGATCATAACAGATATTTTATGCACCAACAGGATGATATTCATGTCCCTTAGCATCACATCAGAGGTCAAATGTACAATATCATAACATAGGTTTTTTTTTTTGTTTTTTTTTTTGTGGTCCAACTCTACTAATGCCATTGGAAACAGTCCGTCCTGATGCGACGCTGATGTGGTTTTTCAGTTTTTCTGGCCGTCGACGTCCTTCACCCCCTCGGCTCTCGTCGTTTCACTTCAGGTCACTTCCTTTTCTTCAATCGCTGAGATTCAAGAACCTGAAGGATGCTGATTTTTCTCCAGTTTCCAGCTGTAGATACTTTTGCTTTTTTTTGTACTTGAACTCCAGACTTTCCAGACTGTAGATAAAACACTGTGATGATGCCACAGAGAATCAACGACACCTTTATACGAGTCTTTATTATTTATTGTGTATTTTTGTTCATATAACCAGTGGATTATTTCTGACTCCTGAAATCGCCTCAACTGTCAAAGAAAACCTTAACCTTTGTACTTTCTACTTTATACATTCATGTTTGTCAGATATACTTTAATAAATATTTTCAAATATTCTCAGTCTGGGTTTATTTTGCAGAAGGTGAACCCACAGGTGCACTGTAAAAAATGACTGTAGAATTAACACCAAAAAGTTGTAAAATTGCAACATAAAAAAACTGTAAGTGACAATACAATGCAAAGTTGTTTATTTGAAAAGATTTTTGTGCTAACGATTAAATCAAATATAGCTGTAGTTTTTACAGGAAGAGTATGTGAACAAAACCAGATTTGTATGTAGAAATGATGGATTTCTACTGTTTTTTGAAAATAAAACTGTAAATTGAGAAACATTGCGGTGCTGTTTAAATTGCCAAGACCATAATGTTGAATAACGGCCTATTTTCTTTTTTTTTTTTTTCTTTTTTTTTTTTAAAATTAAAACATTATTTTAAAAAAGTAAACATTTAACAATTTAACATTTTAAATGTGTAAATTAATGGGTTGGTAGAGCAGCTCGTCCAGTAACCAAAGGGTTGGTGGTTCGAATCCTGACTCCAACTGTCCATATGTCAAAGTGTCCCACACAGAACCCCACATTGTTCCCAGTAGGACCTGGTGGTTTTGGACACCATGAAGGTGGAGAAAATGCACTAAATAAGTGCAGTTCATTTACCATTTAAATACAGTGTTAAATCTGCATGTTTAAAATGTTAAATCTACATGTTATTCCATAAATATGTTTACAGTCGGATGTGTTTTTTATAGTATTGTTCTGGTAACCACAGCTGCCAGTTTTTTTCTGTAAAAACAACAGGATTTTTTTTACAGTGTGGAAATGTATCAAAAAAAGAGAAAATCATGTAGAAACAGTTCAGACTCCAGCTTTAGTTTGGTTCACTATTATATAATAATAATAATCTGAATTATCTGTGTGTGTGTGTGTGTGTGTGTGTGTGTGTGTGTGTGTGTGTGTGTGTGTGTGTGTCCGGGGATTCACACAGCTGACTGCTGCAGTTTGTCATACTCATGTATTTTTGGTCATTGAACAGACGAGTGAAAATGCTAAGTTGATATTAGTAATTTTGAATACAACAGCCTCACAGTCATTTTGCTTTGGCCAAAACGCTTTGGCGGTGACTGCTGGACAAATGCGGTACAGCATGCACAGACCACAGAGTAAGGCTGAGTCCAGGTAAAGGTTCACATCTGAACCCTGTAACCCCTGAGTCCTGACTACAGGTACAGGTTCACATCTGAACCCTTTAACCCCTGAGTCCTGACTACAGGTACAGGTTCACATCTGAACCCTGTAACCCCTGAGTCCTGACTACAGGTACAGGTTCACATATGAACCCTTTAACCCCTGAGTCCTGACTACAGGTACAGGTTCACATCTGAACCCTGTAACCCCTGAGTCCTGACTACAGGTACAGGTTCACATCTGAACCCTTTAACCCCTGAGTCCTGACTACAGGTACAGGTTCACATCTGAACCCTGTAACCCCAGAGTCCTGACTGCAGGTACAGGTTCACATCTGAACCCTGTAACCCCTGAGTCCTGACTACAGGTACAGGTTCACATCTGAACCCTGTAACCCCTGAGTCCTGACTGCAGGTACAGGTTCACATCTGAACCCTGTAACCCCTGAGTCCTGACTACAGGTACAGGTTCACATCTGAACCCTGTAACCCCAGAGTCCTGACTGCAGGTAAAGGTTCACATCTGAACCCTTTAACCCCTGAGTCCTGACTACAGGTACAGGTTGACTTCTGAACCCTGTAACCCCTGAGTCCTGACTGCAGGTAAAGGTTCAGATCTGAACCCTTTAACCCCTGAGTCCTGACTGCAGGTACAGGTTCACATCTGAACCCTTTAACCCCTGAGTCCTGACTGCAGGTACAGGTTCACATCTGAACCCTTTAACCCCTGAGTCCTGACTGCAGGTACAGGTTCACATCTGAACCCTTTAACACCTGAGTCCTGACTGCAGGTAAAGGTTCACATCTGAACCCTTTAACCCCTGAGTCCTGACTGCAGGTACAGGTTCACATCTGAACCCTTTAACCCCTGAGTCCTGACTGCAGGTACAGGTTGACTTCTGAACCCTGTAACCCCTCAGTCCTGACTGCAGGTAAAGGTTCACATCTGAACCCTTTAACCCCTGAGTCCTGACTGCAGGTACAGGTTCACATCTGAACCCTTTAACCCCTGAGTCCTGACTGCAGGTACAGGTTCACATCTGAACCCTTTAACCCCTGAGTCCTGACTGCAGGTACAGGTTGACTTCTGAACCCTTTAACCCCTGAGTCCTGACTGCAGGTACAGGTTGACTTCTGAACCCTTTAACCCCTGAGTCCTGACTGCAGGTACAGGTTCACATCTGAACCCTTTAACCCCTGAGTCCTGACTGCAGGTACAGGTTCTGCTGTGAATGGTCATCTGTTTCAGGTTCATTAAAGCTGCTGTCAGTTTGTGCTTGTGTTCCTTTTCTTTAGTGCTTTTGTTTCACTGTGGGTTTTAGGGTCAAAACAGGTGGAAGAACAGAAAAAGACAAAGATGAACTGAAGTTGGACAGGTTTGGACTAAATAAGGCACTGGAGTGGACATCAGTAACAGATTTAGGATGTTGAACATCAACTGTGAACTGCAACACACTGAACAACAACTAGGATCTGAATTTGGGCCCAGGAGTTTGAGTTTGGGCTCTTTTTTTCTAAATCAGTCCAGCTGCTTTTTGACTAGAAAAAACAAAAATCACCACAACACTGGAAACAACAGCAAAAACAAAAAACCACAAGGAAAACGGTGGGAAAAAAAAAAAGAAAAAGCCCAAACCATCTATTTTTATAGTGAGTCGGTCTCACTCACTGCTCTGTGTTTGACCTCCCATTCCACAGGTGGTGGGGGGTGAACTGAGCATGCTCAGATGTCTGTGGAAAGAACAAAGTCTATTCTATCAACACGACTGGAAATTTTTCCTTTTGAGCAAACTGTTGAATTTTTATGAATATTTAAAATCATACATTCAGAACGCTCACCACAGACCAAGGTTATTATCATTAACGAAAAGTAACAAAATGATGAAAACTAGAATTATAAAAACATTTTTGTTAACTAAAATAAATAAAAACTATAATTAAAAGAAAAAGACGATAGCTAACTGAAACTGTATTGTGTGTTTACAAAACTAACTAACATAAAATTTATAGATAAAATTCCCTTCGTTTTTGTCTTTGTCAATGTCGGATTGATATGAAAGTGATTTCACTTTAGTAATTTTAGCTAGCAGCACCATACGACACTTCACGGTCCGTCACTCGTGGTTTCCAGTCGTCTTCTGGTCCCCACTCTACCTGGAAATGTGTGCCATGTTTCCACTACATGGAACCGGCTCAACTCGACTGGACTGGACTCTGGTACCAGGTCCTATTCCAGACCGTTTCCATTCCAGGCTTCTACCCACTTTCCAGTACCTGGACGTCATAGTGATGTGGTACGTTACTTCTGTGTCGTCTGCTCAGAGTTGCTGATAAACTCACTTGTTGCGTGTTGTCTCATCAAACTCATGCTGAATTTTTGCATCTGAACCTCCTCAAAAAACCATGGTGTAGTTTTACCGACTGTCATCATGTGGATTCACCCACCGCTGTATTTACTGTCAACTTCTGCATCTGTTTTTTGTAAAAGGGCGGGTCACAGAGACAACTCTGACCAATCAGTGGTCTGCAGTGTTTACATGTCACGTTTTAGTATCTGGTCCCCAGTCCTGGAACCTCAGTGGAGGTGATACCAAAAAAACTAGTACCGGGTACCAGATTCCAGGTCCTTTTTTGTAATGGAAATGCAAAAAGGCCGAGTCGAGTGAAAAATGAAAACTAATAAAAACTATCAAACCTGCTCTAAAAACTAATTAAAATGAACTGAATTAGAGAAAAAAAGTCAAAACTAAATAAAAGTAAACTATAATGAAAAATCCAAAACTGTTGTAACCCTGCCACAGACAGGTCAGGGCTTAAAGGGTTAATGAACCACAAACTGAGTCAACGTTCCTTCAGAGTGAATGTGAATGTTGGGCTGTAACTCTGAGCTGCTTCTCTTGGTCTTTGTTTTCCAGTGTCTTCCTTCTGCTCTCCGTCTCCCTCTGCTGATTATGGATTCGTATCAGAACCTGACCCACATACCGAACCTCCTCCTCCTCCTGGTCTGGATCTGGTCTCCTCTGGACTCTGAGATGGGACCGATACTCCACTGGAGCAGTAATCTGCTTCTTTCATTTGGTGGGATGGTTTTAGACAGCGTCCCATCAGACTGGACTGTGTCCATTTTAGGCCAAATAGCACAAGACGTCTGGCTCTGCTCTGGCTCTCACTGCTTTACTTGGCAAAGCAGAACAAATGAAAAAAAAAGAAAAGAATGAGAAGCAGGAGAGGAACTGTGAGCTCCAACAACACTGACACACTGTGGACTTTGGACAGTGTTTAAAACGCATCACTTTTCAGTCTTTATGAAGTTGGTGATTTAGTTTGAATGGCTCATCATTAAAACATTGAACTGAAATTAAATGTCTTTCTTCTTTCTTTTGACGACTTTTCTTGATAAATGTTTTACACTGGCAGATAAAGCTTCAAAGTCCTAAAAACAGGCATTTAACCCTTTGATGCATAAATTATGAGAACGTTAGTCCAGATTTTTTATCCTGAGTGTTTTTATTCCTCTTTAGGGATGGAAGAAAAACAATGAGATTGCTTCAAAAATTACACACATTGTGTCAAAAAAATAGGTTAATCAATAATTTAAAAAATATTCAAAGAAACATGTATTTAAAATGCAATATCAGAAAGTGATGTACTGTGTGAAAACTATGAAACAAAAGCATTTTTGATGCAGTTAATTTGATGTTTTCTCCCCATTTATCATACTCTAATACTAGTTCTTACTCACTTCATGGAGATATTATTAAAAAAAAAAAACTTTTTGTTTAAGAAAACTGTTAATTACAGTCTAATAACAATTAGCAATTGATTTACACTCAATCATGTCAGTGCAGATCAGGTTTATGAAGAACATAAAGTTACAGTTATGGTATGAACTACAGTGTATGGGCAGAAGTGTCCGCTGTGTCGGCTGATATGGAACTAAAACAAAACCCATGAATATACGAGAGAACAGCTGGAGAAGAACTGTCCACTGGACTGACCACTGGAGTGACCAGTATGCATGAAAGGGTTAAACCCAGTACATACAGTGTTCTAACATTTTCAGCTTATCTGGATGTAATCCGTCTGGATAAGGAACTATTTTCATAAACCAGTGATTTATATTTTTAAAATGACAGAACACTGCACCCCCAGTCACAACAGCCCTTAACTATTTGTACAAAATATTTTTATCAAATCTAGTATGAATCAACATTTAAGATTGCTTTATTTTTCCTGAAGGAGATTTGTCTTGGACACAAAGGCTACCGCACAAAAAAGTAAACATACCACCATACACAAACACAAAACATGACTTAGACAACAGTGCTGTAGTGGTCCCTGGAGAAGTGGGTATACTCTTAATTTTTGGCTTTTTCTTTTTTTTTTTTTTTTTTTTTTTTAGTCCAGAAAAACACCATTTTAGAAACAGTGACATATAAAGACTACTCCATTTACTTTATCCATAAATCCATCAGTAGTATTTGCTCAGTATTAGAAAATTCTCATGACTTGATCAGGAGCAGTTTGTAGGTTTTACTGGAAACACAAGCAGCTGCAGGAATGGAAATGGATTCAACAGGAGGAAAACATAGGATAAGGTTAGCCTTTCATAACGTTAGCCTTTCATAACGTTAGCCTACTCGCATAGTCGAACTATTGGCGACTAAATCTCTTTCCTAAATGTGCAGTCATGTGTCCAGTAGTTTAAAACACTGACTTATTTGGAAACCGCCTTAAAACTGACCTCAGAATTATGTGCGCACAGTGACCTGTCAATTAACTGGGGTGGCACTGGCACCTGAGATGGCCAATCAGATTCCAGAGGTGGCCGGCGCTAGTTAGCAATAGTGTCCTGGGCATGACCCGCCCTACTCTGCCTCTGATTGGCTCATCAGTCCTCATGCATTACAATTAAAGTGTAAGACACAAGCCCATAAAACATCCAGTCTCTGCTCTGTGGCCTGAGTGTAGGAGCCTGGCAGATGTGTTCATGCATGAGTTCTTGTACTGATCCAGGTATAGTTTCCTGTTTTTATTGGAACCCTGTAGCGCCGTCCACAGGGGAGCAGCTCAGACACTGGACTGTAAGACGGGATGAGTCAGCAGGTATTTTTCTGGCCTGTTTAATCACAGTCTCCTCAAAGATCTGCTGTAAAGATGGGTAAGCTTTGATTAGCATCACTTAGAACACTGCGCTAACAAGTTTATGTCACATACATTTTGTTTTCGCAAATTATCAAATGAATACTCCTGAGCATCCTACTATATAATGCCCGTTCTGTGTCCGTCCGTCTGATCGATGTCCTGATGTTGCAGCACAGGAGGGCGTTTGTACAGGTTTTCCTCAGCCTTCACAGGCTTGATCACCACCAAACTCACCAAATGAATAGAAACATTACCTGACGATCTACTAGGCACAATTTTATGCATGTATTCAAACGTGAGGTATGCAGGGTGCTTTTAGCCTCTCATGCTATCGTACAATGGCACCACGGGTACAATGCCTCTAGTGTTTTTTTTAATAGATATTTCCACATCAATAGATACTGGTTTCATTTTCTTGCATTTTTTAATGATAAATAATTTCCCAGATTAGGAAAGTCATTTAATAACTAAGTCAGTCAGTAGTGCATACACACATACCTATAGTTTATTACAACAGCATATTAGGGCCACATAAAAAAATAAAAACACTTGTCAGAAAATATCAAGATAAAACCCATAATTTTATGAAAATAAAGGCATAGTTAAAAAAAAAAAAAAAAAAACCTCACAATCTAACAAAAAATAATATTGTACTTTTATGAGATTAAAGTCATCCTATTTCGAGAATAAAGCCATAATATTACGAGAATAATGTCGCAAATTAAAAAATCGGACCAATGGTCCTGTATCTTACCGTCCAAATGAAAAGCTTTGGGAAATGTATCCAGATCCATTTATTCTCCCCCAGTTCTGTGTATTTATTCTATTACAGAAATAGCCCATGTTTTGGTCATATTCCAATCAGATCTGTAAAAAATTCAAATTCCAACTTGATATCATTGATACTGATTTATTGGATCAATCCACTTCCTATCTGTTATAAAGGGGAAATTTTCCAAAGTGGCACCAAATCCAGAATCAGATCCAGATCCAAATAATTTCAGTACCTTGTGTTGACATCCTCATACAGAAGCTGTATACCAAGTTTGAAGTCAATCGGAATTGTAGTTTCGGAGAGGAAGATGATTGAAAGTTTTGTAACGGATGACAGACGACGATAGAGGACAGACGACGACGGACGCCACATGACGACAATAGCTTATGGCCTGTCGGCCGGTAAGCTAAAAAAGGTGGCAAAAATATTATAATTTACAAGAATAAAGTCGTACCCACTCATTGCATAATGTAAAACTTGGAACATTTTGTGAGGTTCTACTTTCATTTGGGGTTTACGCACAAAGGTCAAATACTGAGACTATTAGCCTCGCCCACCATCAACAAGGTTTAAGGCTTACACTTTCTAAATTATGACTTTTTATCGCACTATTGTGAATTTATTTTCAAAATATTATGACTTTAATTTCATAAAAGTACAACATTATTTTCGTTAAATTATGAGTTTTTTAAACTACGACTTTATTCTCATATTATGACTTTATTCTCATAAAATTAGGACTCTTTTTGGATTCGACTTTATTCTCATAAGATTCCAAGTTTTATCTTGATATTTTATGACTTTATTCTTGTGGTGGCAAGTGTTTTTATTTTCTTATGTGGCCCTGATAGCCTACGCATCATAGTTTACAAATGAGGACCAATCAGATTATTTTTATTTGTAAAACAAACTGTTTATTAAACTTAAGACAACTATTAGAACAATACAAGCAGTTTTGTTGAAAGAATGCTTCTTGTAGTTTCTGAGATGACCCAGTTCAGACCTCCTGAGCCCCTGTGGGCCATGAGCCAGTGGGTGGGAACTGGTCCAGACTACAGCCATGTGTGTTTACTGTTTATTCTACAGTTCAGTGACATGAGAGGACGAACTGCGTCCACTCGTAAAGATATTGATTGGTATACAGTAATCTACAACGGTTGTTAAAATGTGAATTTCACAGTAATAAACTGAGAACTCAGAACAGCTTTTAAAAGTTCTTTTTTTTCCAACTTTATTGAAAACATTTGAGTATACAATACATAAATTTTGAACAAACAAACAACAAGATGTCAAAAAGGAAAAGCATTTGGACAAATAAGTTTAAGAAAATAATGTGTAGATTTAAAGACACAAAGCATAATATACAAATAATAGTAAAAAAAAAAAAAAAAAAAAAAAGGAAATAAATAAATAAATAAATAAAATAACAAATCTAACATAAATAAATAAATAAATGCAAAAGAGAGTTCAGTCAATATTAAAGAATTGTTTATGAATAGCCAGGGTCTTAGAGTTGTTTTTTTATTATCAATAAATTCTAAAGATGTAATATATTTTTTTAAATTCCAACAGGAAGATTTTAAAAAGTGGGTGTGTTTTGGTATATTTATTTTTATGTGTATGAAACAGCTTTTAAAAGTTAAAGATCACTCGTTCCTGTTGCTGTCGTTCACACAGTTCCTTCTGTCCGGATTTGACTGATGGAGCTTTAAACCAATAAAAATTTACTATGGAACACATGCCAAATCACAGGCGAGTTTGCGTTGACATTTGGACCAATCATGTTATTGTTGACGATTCACTCCGCCAATCCCAACGAGAGGGCGGGCTTTTGGCTGAGGAGCGCGAACAGTTAAGCAGTGAGAAAATGGCGACCGCAGGAAAGCTCAGCATCGATGACACTCTGTCAAAAGTTTAAAACTTCTTAGGTTTCTCACTAAGGTTTTGCGTATTCGTTTCTTTCCGTTTGTGACGAGGTGTTTCAGGTAATCACATGAGCTGCATGTCTTTGGCAAAGAAGTTTAGTGTTTCTGATGTCCGTAATATCCGTGACTGACGCTAGCGGCTAATGCTAGCTTAGTGTCACTGAGCTAACTGTCCGATGTTTTAATCAGGTTCCAATTTTTTATAGATTATCGATGAGTTCGGGAGAGGCCTGCTGCTGCTGTTGACGGCATGGCTTTACACAACCTGGTGTTTGTCCTGAATGTGGATTATAGAGAGGAATTAGGAGAACAGCTGGCTGTCAGGAATCACCTCCTGAAACGGGGAATACTGCAGATCCTGCTGCACCTGGGGTACAGGTAGGAAACAAATAGGGAGAGTTTTAAGTTTAAACGGCAGAAAAACCTGGTCATCAGTTAATTTTCAGCAGCTACATTGCTGTAATGGTGTATTTAGTTAAAAGACCAGTTTGCCCAGAATAATGCAGTACAGGTAAAAGTGCTAATACGCGCTAAGAAGTGTTATATTATTTTGGTCGGTATTCGTTCATTCATTCAAACACGATTGAAGTAGTTTATTATCTAAAGTCAGAATGTTTCCATTTTATCATGACTAATGTAGTCATTTCAAACAGTCTCATTAGTCATTGCAGATTGTCCTCCTATCATGCAGCTCTACTGTGGTGTCTTCCCTTTAATGTATTTACTGTAACGTTCCTGTACGTCTCTCTGAACTGCCTTGTTTATGAAAGAGACAATGTAAATAAACTATTCTGTGTTTTTTTTTCTTCCAGGTATGGCTTTGATAAGGTCCGCTGGGGTTATAAGTTCTTCCAGTCTACATCCAGTCGTAATGGCAGGCTCATATCCAGAGGCTCAGACTTTAGAGAGCTCTGTCACAGGTCGTTTGAGGACTTTGAAATGGACTTTGACTCAAGATTTGACATAAAGGATAAAGTGTTTCCTGGCCAGCAGAAGCAGCCGGCAAATCCATCTGTCTCAGTGCAAAACGCTCTGAAAGAAGCCCTACTGGACTTTGAGTGGGACCGACCAGACATCACATCTCCCACAAAACTGTCCATGAGGCCCAGGAGGCCCAGTCAGGTTGTGAAGTCCAGCATATCCAAGGAGGGTGAGGGATCAGGCAACTGGAGAAATCTGCTGTTTGTGGTCTCAGAGTGTCCCCAATCCTGGACTCAGATGGAGGATTACCTCTCTATGAGTACCAGCAGGACCACCACAGATGTGCCAGAGCTCATTATATCCAGAGGCCTTCAGGACATGCTGGTCCAGAGGCAGGTAGTCCTGCACTGGATGGATGCCGCATTGCATGACCAGGTGAGTGCATGTGCTTGCGACCTAGATGAAACTGATGGATTTTTCTTATTCATTGCAATCCTCTTTTCCCAATTCATGTACTGGATTGTACAGGTGGGAGAAAGCTCAGAAAACCCCATGGGCTAAACTGAAGCCTCCACCTATGTAATGTCAAATTGTAGAAAATATTGTAGCAGAAATAAAATCTATATTATATAAACTGAAATAATAAACCAAATATCAGTATAAAAGCAGAAATTGAATTTTTTTTCTCCTTCCTAAAGTAAAACATTAACTTATTTACCACAAGTTGATGTTGAGCACTGGAGGATTATGAGGAAAATGACATCAATACATGTTTAAAGTTACATTTGAAGTTATCTCATGCACAGGACTGTATTTGCGGATGAAAACTAATGGACAGATGAATTTCCATTTGTTCCTTTCAATGTCACTAAGAACAAACTGCTAAAACCTCTATTCATCTACTGGCTTCTTTCAGGTCCCAAAGTCTTTGGACCACCTTGGTGCTGATAAAATGTCTGAGACTCTGGGTCTGTTGGGGGGCAAATTGATCCCTGTGGTGGCTCTGCTGAACCTTTGCTGCACTCAGAAACCAAGTCTAGGAAGCAAGATGGACACCTTCAGATTCAGGTCCAGCATCAGTTTCCTGCTGTCCTCTGAACAGCTGTACCGCCGGACTTTTCCTGTCAGTAGTGGAATCATACGGTGGGGACAAGGTGAGAACTGAAGTCCAGGTTAAACATTAATTGTCTGTCAGAGTGTCCGTTTTAGATTTGGTTTGTAAATATTTACTGTAGATCAGTAGTTCTCAACCTTTTTAGGCTCGTGACCCCATTTTAACATCACAAATTTCTGGCAACCCCAGA
This sequence comes from Sphaeramia orbicularis, assembly GCF_902148855.1. Taxonomy (NCBI): domain Eukaryota; kingdom Metazoa; phylum Chordata; class Actinopteri; order Kurtiformes; family Apogonidae; genus Sphaeramia; species Sphaeramia orbicularis. The sequence goes on from NC_043962.1 coordinate 56,375,304, forward strand.
CATTAAAAACGAAGATTTTTTTTTTTTTTTTTTGGCTAAAATTAATTTGTTTTTGATCATGTAATAGTTTGCTATACTATGTAGCAAATAAACGTTAATTTTAGGCATTTAGTCTATATAATGTATATTATTATGGATGGAGGCAGTAAAGCCAGGTGTAGATTAATGCACAAAGGGAGAATTTTATTTCCCTTGGTCAGGATATGTACAGTCGGTCCAGCTTGGATTTACTAAGATGACATTTAATACTGAACAAACAATACCTGAAACTATGAATTATGAAAGAGCTGCAGCATCTGAAACTGACCACAATGAACATTTGAAAGATAAACAGTACCACAGTGCTTCAGTTTCAGCCTCAGAGTTTGTCTGTCGTGTCTTTTATGTATTGGGATTGTCTCTCTCAACTCACCATATATTTTTATTAGTACTTTTTTTTTTTTTGCTTTTTTTTTTTTTTTTAAATCAATTACTAGAAATTTCAGGCGACCACAAGGTTGAAAACCACTGCTGTAGATCCTATATTTGTCATGTATCTCAGCTGTTGGTCTCTCCACATGTTTATTGTTGACCTGTCTTTGATGGTTTCGTCTTTTTCCTGATCAGGTGATGCAGTTCAGACCTGGTCAGTGTCAGTAGAGCCGCTGTGCAGCGGACAGAGGCTCCTCCCTCCGCAGGTGGAGGTGTGTTTGAGAGGAGTTCTGCAGGCCTGGGACCCCTCCTCACTGACTGGGACCTCCACTGAGTCCTGGATCCTGCAGACCTCCTCCTGCAGCAGAGACCAAGGATCAGGTTTCCAGACTCTCCTGATGGAACTGTCGGCTCATAATCTGCACATGGTGCGAGTCTGATCTGTGTTCTGTTGTGATGTGTGATCTCCTCCAGTCTTTCGGTCTGCATTTTGACCCATCTGCTCTTGTTTCCTCAGTTTGCAGAGCTGGATGATGGTAATCTGTTGTGTTCGGCCGTCCTCTCTCATCTGTCACCCTGCACAGCGTTGCTCACAGTTCTACAGCCTGGACTCAGTCAGCACTGTCAGGTTTTAACCAGTAAACAGATCAGTGCTTCAGCTGAAGTGTCTGCTGACCTGCCAGATGTTGTGAGCAGCATGTTAGGAGTAGTATGTGACATGAAGGAGGACGACAGAGACGCTGGTGAGGGCAAAAACAACATATTTATATTTACTTCAATTTGTCAAATTGTTCATTGTACATTTTTGCCAAGCTGTTAAAAATACATTTTAATCTACAGTAGAGCTGAGCTTGGTGAATTCACTTGGTGAATTCAGTAAATTTAAGGTATTGTTTTAATTGGTTTGAAAAATGCTGAAATCACAAAATCCAGATTAAAACTTTTTCTGCTCTAGGTCAAATCCAAGATGACTCATGCTGTTGTCTGTAGCAATGTGCTATAACACTATTAGGTAGAAGATGATAAAACAATACCTAAGCAGTCAAAGAGTATATGGATTAGCTTTGGTTTTAGAACAAACACACTGCAAATTGCATTGGAACCAAATGTGGCAAAATTACAAGCCCATTTCTGAACCTCAAATGAATATATTTAAACCTTGGGGGGGGGGGGGGGGGTTGTTTGTTTGTTTGTTTGTTTTTTTTGCAAATGATTGACAGCAACACTTATACGTGTGTGGCTGTGTGTCGATTTTGTAGTACTGATGTACAGTATTAACAATGAAAAAAATCCTTATGAGTTTATGAAAAGATCAAAAGGCATTAAAATGGCGAGTCACCATAATGACACTCCATGGTGCCACAGGTCTCCTCTTTCATATTATTGCATTTTTCCTCCTCAGACCAAGTGAAGGACAACCCTGTTCCTGAATGGGCTCAGCGGGAGGTTGGATATCGGTCCATGACAGCAGGTCTGTTGGATAATTGGTTTCCACAGTCAGATCAGTCAGGAGTCAGTTCACATTTAATTGAGTCCATGAGGTACGTAACAAATCAGAAAGATGGGAAGGTCACAACAAATGTCATCAGTGTTTGATATGCTGCTGTTTTATTGACTTACTAAACAGGTTACTCCAGGCAGTTCCAGAGCAGAAAGATGAGGAGGAGTCATCTGTTCTTCAACAGGAGCTCATCAGGGACCTTTCTGAACTCTATCAGAGCTCCAAGAGCATGGTGGACAAGACCAACAAGAAAAGTACATAAACCCTGGTTTCAGAAACCGGACATGAACATGTGAGGATAATGTCAGTAGGAACAGTATTGAGGATGTGTCTCATGCCCTTTACTGTGTTTGGCCTGTAGGTGGCGCCCAGCGCACCCCGGTCAAGCAGAAGATGAAGACCATGAGTCGGTCTCTACAGATGCTGAATGTGGCTCGGCTGAATGTTAAAGCTCAGAAGAATCAATGTGAGGGAGAACCGGTAGGTCCTGAACGCAGAGGGTCAGGTCGACTGGGAAAGAGGAGGTCCAGTGACAGGAACAGACACGTCAAAGCCAGCATCCGTGAGTTCACATCCAAGTTTGGGGTTTTTTTTGTAGGTATTTCTACAAACTGAATGTATTTAGGGCTCTTCCCATCCCTCTCTGACATGAACCTTAGCTGTCTTCACTGTTTGTTTCTTCATCTTTAATTACCTCCGCCAAGGAGGTTATGTTTTTGCCGGCGTTGGTCTGTCTGTCTGTCTGTGTGCAAGATAACTCAAAAAGTTATGGACGGATTTGGATGAAAATTTCAGGAAATGTTGGTACTGGCACAAGGAACAAATAAAATTTTGTTGGTGATAAGGGGGGGGGGGGGCACTGATCTGTTTTGGCGGAGGTCTGCACTCTCCGAGTGCTTCTCATTTGTTTTGTAACAGATGGGAATGAGAAAGAGACTTACAGTAGATGCAGTTAAATAATTCTGCAATTCTGCCCTCATACCTTTGGTCACACAGTGTAGTTTAATGTGTCTGTTTACATCTCATCTAGTTCTTGTTTTCCCTCAGGTTTCAGCAGTGAGTCGGACCTGCTGTCCTATCTGAAGTCTGTTTATGAGAAGATTGTATCAGATATTAACTCATCACTAGTGTCTGGAGTCCAACAGGTTCTGTCTGCTCTGAAAATGTTCCTGTCATCTGAATCAGATGTCGAGGTGAGATATATTTGGGATTTTAACGTAGGGTTAGTTTTTGGCCTGATGTGTTGTGGACAGATGTTGCAGCACTATCATCTTTATATGTAGTGTGACTTTAGTCAGTAAATATCAGTTATTCAGTTGTGATGGTAGGACATAAGTTAAGACATGGGCCCAGTTGGGCTGTGATCATTCATGTATAAAACTGTTTACAGGTGAAGATGTCCCAGTTTGTCCAGAATCACCTCCTGAAGACCAGTAAATCTATCAGGCAGATGTACAGCTCAGCTGCTGGTGTCGACAGCAAACTTAGAGAGTAAGTTTTTGACTCCAGTTTATGATGATAATGGTCTCTGTGTGTACTTCAGCACAGTTCCCCAGACCTTAAACATACAGTGCTTAACAAACTGATTTGACCACCTCTCCCTATCCGTCCCAGAGACCATATAACATCATGAAGTGCTTTAATTTGGACTCTTTCATTTTCGGTGAGCTCTCGACGTTTTACCATTTTGAACATGTGGAATTTCAACCTGAATTCACCTTATTTTCCCAAAATTTCAACTGGTTCACCAGGCTTCTCTGATATGTCAGAAATTAAACAAGTACAATATTCAACCACTAAAACAGATTTTTCTGCTCAGGAATGTAAACAAATAATTATAATTTGACATCTTAAAAAAAGAAATGATAGTGTTTTACTTTTAAAATTTTAAATGTGAAATTGAAGGTTCATGGATAACAATAATAACAGTATTGTATCATTAAAAATATCATTCCATTACCAGTGCTGCTAATGTAGGGCAGCTGTGGCATATACCTTACACTGTATGGTGGTCTAATGCAGTTGTTTAGTACTGTATGTGGTTTAAAGTTTATGGGTAGTTGTGGCTGTGAGTTTAGAGCAGGTCATCCAAAAGCAAAGGGTTCGGCGTTCAATTCCTGCTCTGTCCCAGTCATGTGCTGTTGTGTCTTTGGGCAAGGTGCTTCACCCGCCTTGCCTCCAGTGTCACTCACACTGGTGTATGAATGTGTGTGAATGTTTGATAGTGGTTGGAGAGGCTGTTGGCGTGGACTGGCAGCCACCTTTCCATCAGTCTGCCCCAGGGCAGCTGTGGATACACGTGGTTTACAACACCAGTGTGTGAATGTGGAGGGAATGAACAATGGATTCAGTGTAAAGCACTTTAACCGCATAGAAAAGCACTATATAAATGCATTATTTTTACCCTCGCCACAGGGTATTGTCATCAATTCGTTGTTTGTCCGTCTGTCTGTCCATCTATATGGGCAAAAACTTTGGCGTGGACTGAATGCCGAGGGTTTTCAAATGCGGGCATGTTATGTTTTATTATTATTAATAATAATGATAATAATAAGAAAGCTGCAGTGCTTTATAAATGTTTAAAATCATTTGTGTCTCAGAGGACATGAGACTTCTGCATCTCCTCTGCTTTGGACTGACAAGAAACTACAAAAGGAATGAGTGTATTTTTCAAATTCTTGCATTTTCCCCCTGATTTCGGCTTCTGCACCTACATTCAATAGCAGCTTACAAAATAACAAAATTGCAGAAAAAGGAATTGTCCCATAAATCTTAAGTCTGTTTAGAGAACACGTTGACTGACACACATTTATTAGAAGTCTCATGGATGTCTCAAGTTTAACAAAAAAAAAATGGAAGTTTTTCTTGTGGAATGCCTGTTCTGACCTTTTGCAAATCTGAAAAAAATACAATTTTACAAAAAATACTCAAAACTAACTACCGTACTTTCCGGGCTGTAAGGCGCACATATAAGTCTCACTTGACTATAAGCCACAGCTGACTTTAATTCGCACCTGACTATAAGCCGCTGGTGTCCACGATGTAACGTGAAATATTTACACAGAAAGATGGTAAACAGAAAGATTATTTAAATATTTATTTCCATCCCTTCACTGCTTTTTTCCAAACAATGCCTGTAACACGGCAGTAAAACGGCAGTAACACGGCTGGTTAAAAACCCAGAAAAGTCATTGATCTCTATCTTTATCTTCCTTCTGTGCATTGAAACCACTGCAGTCGTCTTCTTCAGTGTCGGAGTTGAACAGCCTCAGAAAGACTCCGTCACACTCCTTCTACGTCTCTCTTTTGTTTTTGCTCTCATTGTCTCTTCCGTGCTTCACCTCTATTTCCTTCTTAGACAGACAGATCGATTGCTTTTAACTTAAAAGCTGCATCATATGCATTTCTTTGTGTGCGTTCCATGATGAGGGTTTGTGCATGACACGCAAAATGATTGTTCAAAGTTCCGCTTAAAACTTCTCTTCGCATCTCCTCTTCCACCCGTCTCTCACTTTTGTGCTTCCTGCTGGAGCGCCCCCTGGTGGCCGTTAGCCTGTATAAATCTATACTCAAGCTGCATCGTTGTATAAGCCGCAGGGTTCAAAACGAGAAAAAGTAGCGGCTTATTGTCAAAGTACAGTAAACAAGACAATTTTCCACAAATACAGGGTAACCAAATCTAAAATCAGACGATAACCTGTAGAGCCTGGATTAGGACATGTGTATGTGACCTGAGGTCAGTTATGTTTAACCCTCAGTGAGATGATGTTGTCATCCTACAGGTGTCAGCTTCAGGCCTTGCTGAGGTTAGATGTGTGTAAACTGGTCTCTTCAGTGAAGGGGGACTCACTCGACATTGACCAGATGATAGATGAGGTAAAAATCTGTTTATTAAAAGCACAGACATTACACAATAGACTTATGTTCATCTGGTCACATGTAACTGATGATTGGTCACAAACTGCACCAGGTTTTGTTGGGTTAACCCGTGTGTTTGTCAGGTGGCTGACATGCTGAGGATTATTTCTCTGACCAGAGACCCAGTTTTTCTCACCAGATTCCTCCAGGATGACATCCTTCCACGGTAAGAGTTCAGCCTCTCTCTGATCTGAAACTGCTAAAGGAACTCGGCAGCAGTAAAACCTGTAGCTGTCTCTCTGCAGGTTCCTGACCGTTATCCCCAGAATTCTAGCAGATGTGTACCACAGCCTGGGCACTCAGCTTCCAGAGGCCTTAGTGGCCGTTCTGCCCTCTGACTTCTTCAGTGATGAGTCTGTTTGTAAGGACAGTGTCTCGCCTTCAGCCATGTCTCCTCCACTGTCTCTGGTTTCTAATGGCAAAGATCGACTGGCTGACCTGAGTTCTGCCACCAACAGGAGGTAGAGCATCAAACACCTAAGACACAAGTCTCAGATTGTCTATGAATTTTAGTAGTTAATCATTCCCATTTAGAATCTGGAAGCCTCACACCTTCAGGTTTTTCTCATATTGAGCTTCTTTATATGTTAGAAGTGGGATGATGACACGCCATCGAAGTATGACTGAATCCTCACAGAGTCTCAGACAGATTGAGATTCCTAAGAAGTCCACAAAAGCTGTGAGAAAATCAGAGGTAAATGAGTACTGATTATGGGGTTCACAAAACCGGTCTGTAGTTCTTGGTCAAATGTCCAGTTTAGTGTTCTAATCTGAGTTTTTGTGTTGAACAGGCTAAACCAAAGGTGTCTGTCACTCTGGAAAAACCACCGGGAGAACCTCTGAAACAAGTCACACAAGGTATGTACTGTTTCTAAGAAGTGGAATCTGAAGTCTAAAAGAAAAAAGCTGAAAGTTTAAACTCAGATTTTATGAGGATTAATTTGCCCTTATATCACTGAAGGATACAAGTCCTTAATGCAGCCTATTGTCCACAGAGGTGACCAAGGTGAGAAGAAACCTGTTCAACCAAGAGACAGTTTCTCCTTCAAAGAGAAGTAAAATGCAGAGGAGTCGATCAGTGTCTGCCGTGGAAGGACTGAAACGCAAGAGGTCTCATGATTCTGAAGGTAAAAATGTAAAGAAATACACTTGAACAGACATACATACAGAGGAAAGAGAACACAGTGTTTTCTAAACAAACTTCTTCTTCCAGAGAGACACAAGCTCCTGACAAAGAAAGTGTGTGAGACTCCTGTTCATAAGCAGGTGTCAAACCGCCTCCTGTACCGTCAGAGGATGGGCAGGTGGGTTCACCATCTTCAAATCAGCGCATTGTCTAAGTTTAGTGAGTAAAAAGAGGAGCAGTTATTAAATATGTGATGTTTTTATTTAGGAGGTCTAACCCGGCTGAGGACTGCATCGTAGAGGAGTCACCTGTGAAACCTGCAGAAGGTACGAAGATAAAACACACCATCCTCAAATCATACCCACGTAAAAACACCTCTACAGATCGTTAACATCATAGCATACTTGCTGAAGTCGTCCACTATTAGAGGTGCAACGGTACACGTCGTACTAAACAGTACACCCCTCACGGTTCAGTACGACCATGTTCTGCGGTACAGCTCATTTGTCATTTTCAAATGACAAGTGACAAGTCACGTTTATATTAGAGCTTTGCAAGACAACTGACTTACAGAATTCTACTGTCATTGGTTGGAGCCGGATGCGGAGCACAGGCCTTCTACTTCCAACTACCCTTCTCAGTATTAACATTAGTATCCTCCAAGGTTATTATTGTTAAGGAAATGACGAAAACTAGAATTGTAAAAACATTTTCGTTAACTGAAATAAATAAAAACTATAATTAAAAGAAAAAAACGATAACTAACTGGAACTGTATTGTGTGCTTACAAAACTAACTAAAACATATAAAAACTATGGACAAAATTCCCTTCGCTTTCATCTTCGTCTGTTTATTTCCCTCAAGCAATTTTAGCTGCTGGCACCATATGATATTTAACGGTCTGTCACTTCTTGTCACTTGTGGTTTACAGTCGTCTTCTCATCCCCACTCTACCTGGAAACATGGAGACTAAAGGTGGGAGAAAGTAGCAGAGTCCCATACAGAGTCCTGTATGGGATTTATGTGAATTTGACGGCGAAGAGAAAAGATATGAAAAAACTAAACTAAAACTAAGCATTTAGAAAATAATAAAAACTAGCAAACCTGCTCTAAAAACGAATTAAAACTAACTGAATTAGAGAAAAAAAGGTCAAAACTAAATAAAACTAAACTATAATGAAAAATCCAAAACTATTATAACTTTGGTACCCACATGAGTCAAACCTCCTCTGTTGTCGCTGTGTATGTTATCATTGATTTTCTTCTCCTCAAAAAACGTTACTCTTCTTCATGGTATTCAGCCAGTATGGTAATTAAGAGCCGTGCCCTCTGGTGGATTGTTTGAGAAACATTCATTCCAACGTACAAGATGTAGGGAAGTCTGAAGGCAGTGACGCATGACAACATTAGAAACGGACAAACATATTAACGTACGAGAAGTGAACATAAATGACCCTTAAAACTCTCCATCAGCTCCCAGTTACGTTTCAGCGCACGGCCAGGCTCCAGCCGACCTTTGCATCCAAACCGTACCAAACCGTGACTCAAGAACCACAATACGCACCGAACCGTGGATGACCTGTACCGTTGCATCCCTGGCCACTGTATGGACCAAAGTCTATGGACCCATTGAATTCAGGTGTTTCTTTTCTAACAGGGGTCTGGGATACAAAAACCGTAATGACTTATGTCATAATGTAGTTTTATATTATGGGATAAATATCAGTGCATTGGTTAGTTTGGTTTAAATTCTTATCTTTTTTCCAAAATGCCTCAGAGATGGTTTGGACTTAATATCTCTCAGCATTGATTTTGTTGTTTTTTTTTATCCATGACTCTGATTTTAAATGTTCTTCCTCTAAATTTCTTAAATATTTTTCTACACTGACTAAATAATAATTTTCTTCCACATCTAACCATCTACTTGTGGGTGGCTGTGGCTCAGTTCGTAGTGCGGGTCGTCCTTTGACCTTTGACCGGTCGACGGTTCGAATCCTGGCTCCGACTGTCCACATGTCGAAGTGTCCTTGGGCAAGACACTGAACCCTAAATTGCTCCCAGTAGAGCCTGGCAGCGCCTTGCATGGCAGCAGCCGCCTACTGGTGTATGAGTGTGTGTGTGAATGGGTAAGTGTGAGGAATTGTAAAGCGCTTTGGACACCATTAAGGTGTAAAAAATGCGCTATATAAGTAATATAATCACATCTCACTAAAGAAGAAAAATCTACCATTAAACTTTAAGGAAATATTGATGTTTCTAAACTATATGGACATAAATATGTGGACACATCATGTCTTCAGCTGTCAGATGTCCTGTTCATGAGGATCGGACACACAAACATCAATATTAATAATCAATAGGATGTTTATCCCATAATATAAAACTATATTCTGATATTAGTCATTATTGTTTTGTATCCCAGACCCCTGTTAGAAAAGAAACAGCTGGATTCAACGTGTCCACATACTTTTGTCTATATAGAGGATGACTTTTGCAATTATACTATACCAGAGGTGTTGTTGAGGTTAACGACATGGTCTTATTATGTTTGGTCATAGACGTCAGACGGAGCCCAAGGTTAAAGAAGTTTGCTCGGAGACACTCGTTCTACTCCAGTTCTCAGCCTAGTTCTCGTAACCTGGACAGAGCTCTGTCTGCGTCTCAGCTGGTTTTCTCAGACGTTAATGTGAAGACAGTTCGGTCTCCGATGCGTCTTCTGTTTGGAGCTGCTCAGTCTCCTGCTCCATCTTCACGCTCTTCAGACTCTGTGACAATCAGAAGCAGCAGGAAGCGGCTGTCCACCGACGGCAGCGTGTTTGAGGTCAGTTTGTTCATCACTCAGGTACTTTTACATAAATTACATACATCAGATTCTTGCCCCCCAGGACCAGGACTTTAAGTCAAAATCTTCCCCCATCCAAACATTTAATCACAACCGGAGGAGTTGTTCAGCTTTTAATACAAATGTCTGAATCCGGCCCTGAAATCTGTAGATTTTCATCTAATAATTGCACATTTTTTAATGTTATTTTAAAGTAAAATGAACACAAAATGAAACCCCATATATAAAATATACTAGCAAAAACATCTAAAAACAAAACTCTGCAGAGAAAAAGAACAAGATGATGGTTTTGCTTTCCAGTTTTGTGGTGGGTCTTGACGATGGCCTAATTAATCTGAAGTTGTTTTTTTTTTTTTTTTATCAACACTTCAGTTGATGTGAATTTGACCAAACTAAATCAATACAAAAATTTGAAGAACCTGCTGTTCTTGAAACTCTGAACTCTTTTTCTTCTAAGTTTTCAGCCTTAAACCTGCCTTTGATCACTCCTCTTACAAATAAAACTGAATCAAACCATTAAATAAAGTAAGTTAATTGACTTAAGAAAACGCTTCTAGACATTAACTAGTTAAATTGATGACTTTAGAATTATGAAAACATAGACCAGTTTGAAAATCAGATCAGCAGAAGCCTGAGAGCTTCTTTCCTCTTAAGTTCCTAGAGCTGCATTGAGTACTCGAGGAATTTCAGTACAAAAAACCCTCGAATAATTTTTTTTGCCTCGAGTATTTGTTTAATTATTAATTTCGTTAAGCAGCTAAACCGCTGTTCACCGCCGGGTCCCGGTGCTTGGTACCCGGGACAGACACGTTCCTCCCCTGTTTCGGCACACACTGAAACATCACACCCATACACCGGGTGAATCAGAGGAATGGCCCTGGTGAGGAGCCAGCTGTTCATCCACGCAGGTGTCATGGCTGAGGTTGAATATCGGGGGAGTCACCCTGTCCACACCTGTCCAAAGTCTGCTGGCTTGTCCGCACTGTGACGCCGCAGCCGGGACCGGGATAGCCGGCCATCAAACCGGATTGTGACGTTGATGGGTTAGAAATGGCTTCAGGGACATGGTGGAGTGAAACACAGACCGGCCTGTCTGTCCCACATGCTGCAGGTTGCCTTGTTGCAGGAGTGATACCTGATCTCCTAGAGATCCATCCCCTGCATGAACCTCCTCCGTGCTGAAATCTCACTCCATCATGTCAGGTGGTGATAGAAAGTCAGAAATGCCCATTTCTTCTAAACTGCCCCTCTCCAGACCCACCTGCAGCTGCAATAGTGTTGTTGATTAAAAATGCATAATAAATCCGATTACTCGAATAATTGCTGAAATTTTTGGTAGAATCCTTGATTTAAAAAAAAAAAATCAATAGCTGCAGCCCTCTAAGTTACATGACCTTTAAATAGTCTTGAAGTTTTAAATGTAACCTACATCAACTCAACTTTCTAAAGTTTCCACAGATTTATAATGCTTGTGACATTAATGTCAATGTAAACAAAAAGATCTGCATGTTGTTAATATTCACTCTTGTGTTTTCCAACATCTACAACAAATCATTTCAAAAACTGTGACGTTTGATTTTTTTTTTTTTTTTTTTTTAGAGTCCAGATAAAACGCCAACAAAGTCCCCTGGAAAATCTGGACGAGTCGTTCATAGAAACACAAGCCCCAGGACTCCTCAGACCCCCAGGACTGCTCCTCATTCCAGGCCTCGAGTCTCGTCTGTTTCTGAGAGTCCAGGACTCGGCAGGACTCTGAGAAAAGGTGCATTCAGATCTCCAGACAAAAACATTTTGGTGGTGGAGACCCCAACCAAAAACAGTCCTTTGATGAGTCCACTGAAGGGGATCCTGAGGACTCCGGTGAAGGTTCTGATAGGGTCTGGCTTCAACAGTCCGGCTTCCAGAACCCCCAAAAAGAGTGTCACATGGTCTCCATCTCCACAGAAACACAAAGACTCTAAGACCGGAGCCATGTTCAAGGTCCCAGAGTCGCCTCGAGTTTCTCAGAGGTTGATGAAAACCCCAGACAAGTTCAGCACTAGGCCAGAGATTTCTACAACCCCAGAGAGGAGATCTGAACCTGGACCTGGACTTTCCTGTCATGTGAGCCTCGTACGGGTTTTTGAAGATCCAGACTATAGTGCTCTGACATCTAATTCCTCTGTAAGACTTAACAGCAGGATTAGAAGTGACTCTGTTAGTCTTCAGTCCACACAAAACCAAGACCGCATCTTCTCAACTCAACCCAGAGCCAAGAGTCCTGATCCTCAATGTCAACGCAGAACCAATACTCTCAGTCCTCAACGTCAACGCAGAACCAGTACTCCCAGTCCTCAACGTCAACGCAGAACCAATACTCCCAGTCCTCAACGTCAACGCAGAACCAGTACTCCCAGTCCTCAGCGTCAGCGCAGAACCAGTACTCCCAGTCCTCAGCGTCAGCGCAGAACCAGTACTCCCAGTCCTCAACGTCAACACAGATCCAATACTCCCAGTCCTCAATGTCAACGCAGAACCCGTGCTCCAAGTTCTCAACCTCAACGCAGAACCAGTACTCCCAGTCCCACACACTGCATGTCCACTCACCCTAGACAAACACCAGGTAGAAGTTTGGATGCCTCTTCTCCATCTAAACCAGGAGAGGCTGTGGTCACAGGAGATTCGCCGACATCTCCAGAAAAGATGGAACTCAGACATCGACCCAGAACCAGCAGGCACAGCCCAAGGTCTCAGTCCAGTGACAAACTGAAACCTCAGTCTGATTCTGCTGTAGTGGAGAAGAATCTGAAGTCTGATCCAGATCCAGAAGATCTAGAGACTGAACGGTCCCGGGCTTCGGATGCGGACTCCAGCTCCCAGACAGACTCTCAGAACCAGAACTTTACGTCCACAGATGACGACAGCCTGGATATTGTGGACGCTATGGTCGTAAAGACTCAATTCAACAAAGGGCTCAAGATGAACATCAGCTTCTCTCGGAAGCAGTCAAAGTCCGATGAGGACTTCCTTTCAGACCTGGTCTCTCCTAAACCACGAGGGACACCTGGGCGGAGCTATGGGTTCAGACAGACTCCTGACCGGCAGCAGAGGGTGGCTGCAGCACGACTGGGGTACCACACTGACTTCATTTGTTTGTCATTATTGTGTTTATTGTTTTTAAATCAGTACATCACTCTAGGGATGCACCGATACCACTTTTTTCCAGACCGAGTACAAGTACTTACTTTTGAGTACTTGCCAATACCGAGTACCAATACGAGTACTTAATAATCCCATTCCAGTTGTTCATTCCTTTTGTAAATGTGTTTTATTGTCGTTGTCATTAGTCTGACTGGAACAAAGTGCTGCTACTGACATTTAATGTGTTGGAATGAGCGTTTGTCAATTAATACACCAGGGGGCGCCACTCTGAATTAACCATACTGGACAAATACCACGAAGAAGAACAAAGTTTTTTTGAGAAGAAGAAAGTCAGTAGTAACAAACATGGAGACGACAGAGGTAACACTAATGTGGTACTAACGTTGCAGTGTTTTCTCTGGTAAGGTTTAAAAGCGAAGCTTCAGCAGGTAGAGAAAAGACAAATGAGTGATAAGTTTAGTTTTCACTTCCACTGGCGATGGTCTGCACCGTTCCATACCCCCATAGTATTATAAGTAGGATGGAAACCGGCCCAGCCCTGGGTAGTTGTCCTACATGTGTCAGTAGTTTTTCTCTAACTCACACAGTGGCTCTTTGAACAGATCCTCTACCTCCACGGTTCCGCTGGTATTCTCCGTCTGGGTACGCAGAGGACAGACAGAACGCTGCATCTGTATCTGTCTGTGTCTGTAATGTTACTTGCAGTCAGCGTTACTTTGATCACCGTCATTTATTTGGTTAGATCTCCACACTCTTCACACTCCACACACATTATTCCACAACCACGTACCTGCTGCACTGAACTGTGAATGTCACATGCACATAAATGGGATCGGTGCATTTGTATCGGATTACTTTTACGAGTATGAATATGAGTACACACACTGAGTATTGGAGCCGATGCCCGATACTGGTATCGGATCAGTGCATCCCTACATCGCTCATGAATCCCTCAGTGGGAACCAGAGCAGCTGACTCCACCTCCAGAGTGTTTAATTCAGAATATTTCCTTATTAGACAGTGTGAGGCAGCTGCATTAGAGTCAGTGTTTAGGTTTTCAAATGTCAGTCTAAAAACCTGCTCAACACTGGATTTGTCTCTCTCAGTCTTCGGTTGTTTGAACGTGTCTAGTTTTTAGTTTGATGTCTATTTTTCATATGTATCATCCTCATTTATCACATTCACTGACTTAACACACAGAAACATTGACCAGAAATCTTTGAATAAGAAGTAGATTATTTGCACAAACATCAGTTAATCTTTGCTAAAAATCATCATGAAAATGTCTTAAGTGTAAAATGTACATATTTGACTGCAGGAGAAAATACATTAATGCCACGTTTCCATTATGTGGTATCGGCTCGACTCGGCCTTTTTTAGTTTCCATTACGAAAAGACCTGGAATCTGGTACCCAGTACTAGTTTTTTGGTATCACCTCCGCCGAGGTTCCAAGACTGGGGACCAGATACTAAAACGTGATGTGTAAGCACTGCAGACCACTGATTGGTCAGAGAGTTGTCTCTGTGACGCGCCGTTTTACAAAAAACAGATGCGGAAGTTGACAGTAAATATAGCGGTAGGTTAATCCACATGATGACAGCCCACAAAACTACACAGTTCAGCCAGGAGATTCAGTCTGTGGTGGCCAGTGTAAAAATTCAGCATGAGTTTGATGAGACAACACGCAACAAGCGAATTTATCAGCAACTCTCTGAGCAGATGACACGGAAGTAACATGCCACATCGCTATGATGTCCAGGTACTGTAAAGTCGGTAGTGTCTTGTAATGGAAACGGTCTCCAGGAATAGGACCTGGTACCCGAGTCGAGTTGAGCCGAGCCGAGTCCAGGCGGTTCCACATAGTGGAAACGCGGCATTAGTTTCCATTCTTTAATTTGTAGATTTGATTGGTCTGGACTCTTGTCAGATGATTTGATGGAACTGAAGTGGCTAATTTTGTAAAACGTCTCTTCTTGTTTCAGAGAGAACCCACCGTGGTTTTCCACCCCTCAAGGTCCAGCTCGACGAAGGAAGTCCCCAGCGCCCCCAACTCCTTTGACATACCAGGTGGAGATGGAGATGCAGACTTCAGGACTTCCCAAACTCAAATTCAAACGCACAAACTCGGTGAATTGTGGAGACTCGGGAGCTCAGAGCCCTGTAGTTGGACTGAAACCCTCTAAACCTGTGGATCCTGGATGTGGTTCTCCATCCGTTTGTGCTCATGTGACTCCAGCTAAGGGTGGCAGTGTCCAAACATACATCTGTCAGTCATACACACCGACGCGCCTTCCCGCCGGAACGCCGTCTCCAGTGGCCGTGGCAGAGACCATCCCGTTGACCCCGTCTCCCCAGAGCAGCGGTAAAGTGACACCCGAGAACCTGAACAGCTGGCCTCGAAAGAAGAGGGCCCGGGTGGCAGGGGGCAGACACAGAGACAGAGTCCTGAAGGAGGAGGGGCTACTGGAGGAGCTGCAGGAGGAGGCGGAGCTCGGAGTCAGCAGGTTACAAGATGTTGACGACGCAGAAGATGCTCCTCTGGAAAATCTGTTCTGGGGAGAGAAACGAGCAGAGCAGGCTGACCCAGATCTACTGAACTTAGAGGACCATGTGATCTGGAGCACGGGGAGTGCAAACACCAAGTCAGGTGAGCGACGGATAACAACAGCATCACAACAATACACCATTAGGGTCAGGTCAAGGGAACACGCACGCCTATGAGAAAAATCAAAGTTTCTCTTGTCCTATTCCGGATGCACTCATTTGTTCGCTTATTACTGTGATATAGCATAAACGCTTGTATTAAAAATACTAGCGGTATTGTACCCGTGGTGCCATTGTGTGTGAAAAGTGCCTATACATTATTGTAAAAGGACACAGCAAGAGCAGCAGCAATTTTGTAAAAGACCATTGTGATGTTATTTGTTCACATTATTTGTGAGTGGATAGTTAAGGAATATTTTCAAGACACAATTATGCTTTTAGGCAGTTTGCTTATTTCAGTGCCATGAATTTATAGTATATGCAGTGAAATAGTGCCTATTTGCATTGTTCAACAAAAGTGAACAGCTGCATAACCACTTCCGAAAATGGAGTATGGTGGCAAGGATGAAGAATTCAAAGTAGAGAGAGGCTAAAATCGGCCAGAAAACCTCACAACATTTGAATACGGACATAAAATTGTGCCTAGTAGATAGTCAGGTAATGTTTCTATTCATTTGGCGAGTTTGGCAGCAATCGGGCCTGTGAAGGCTGAGGAAAATCTGTACAAACGCCCTCCTGTGCTGCAACATCAATTTGACACAGAACGTGTATTATATTGTCGGATTTGATGTGTTTTCTAGACACATTGGCCCTTATATCATAGAAGGATCAAGAATTGAAACCATGCCACTATGCCCAGTGAAACCGTGTTACTTTAAATCTGTTTCAATTAGTACAAAACGGGGTTCCCACGGGGTCTTAAAAAGTCTTGAATTTCCAAATCTACATTTAAATACCTTAAAAAAGTTTTTAAAAGGTGTTAAATTTGACATGTTTGGTCTCAAATTCTGTTGCTGTAAACCAGGGGTCTCAAACTCCGGTCCTCGAGGGCCACTATCCTGCATGTTTTAGATGTATCCCTCTTCCAACACACCTGATTCAAATGATAAGCCTACCATCAAGCTCTGCAGAAGCCTGATAACGACCATCAGGTGTGCTGGAAGAGGGAAACATCTAAAACATGCAGGATACCGGCCCTCGAGGATCTGAGTTTGAGACCCCTGCTGTAAACTTAACTGTGTTATGTTTAAATGTGTCTGTTAAATGTCCAAACTGCAAAGAAAGTAATGTTAGTCGACTCCGTTCCACCCGTTCCAACCCGACAATTTATATGGAAATTAGAAACCGATTATCGCTAACTTTGCAGCCCCTGGTGATAAATGACTTGAGACAGTGAGAATGAAGGCGTTGGAGTAACTACATACATTTTCCTAAATTCTAGCAGTCACGAATTAGTGCTGGTATGCCCGTGAAATAGGCTGTGAAATGGGCATTAAATTCTGTTCTAAGTAGTCTTAAAAGTCTTAAATTTAACTTGTAGAAACCTGTAGGAACCCTGGAAAAGTTTCCAATATATTTTCCAAAATTTTGACATCAGTTTAGCTTAAAAGTGGGGTACGAGATCTTTGAAAAATGGTTCGAGCAGCTACATTTTGAAAATACTCAATTCAGAAGTCCAAACCCCTTTCTTCAGACATCCACCTGAAGCCACACCTCCAGATTACTGGCACGTGCAATGATTGTTCCTGATGGTTCACGAGCGCTGCACAGCAACAATTCGCCCGGCTCTGGCTCCATACCCAGCTCCAACCCCGACTGTTTTCCAAAATAGTCTGAGGGACAGAAGGTCCTACTGCATTTTGGTTGAAAAATCAGTGATTTAATTAGTCATCAAGAACTAAATGATTTGTAAAAAGGCAAGGGATTCTGCACTTATTCAGGACAGTATTTATTGATAGAATTTGATTTACAGTTTACTGATCACTTTGAAACATCTTCCTTGAATCAAACTACTATTTAAAAAAAAAAAAAAAAAGAAAACAACCCAAAAAGAAAAACTTGAGAGATTTCTTTTTTTTTTAAAGGGCCCACTTACTTGGGACAATGTCTACAAAGGTTGTTCACATTTCTGAGAAATTTTAATTAGAATTTTAAATCAAATATTGTAAATGTTCCTTTCCTTTTGCTGGTCCATATGTTGATGGTTTGTATCATGTAAATTGTTCCAGATATCAGTCTAGTTCCTATTGATCTCTGATAGAAGTCATGTATAGACTTAGAATTAGTTGAGCTCTCCTCCAGACAGAGGCAGAACCGGACCACCTCCTAAATTCAACTGGGGATTGATTCAGATAGAATGTGACGCTGACACTGGAACTGTTTTTGATTCTGTTAAAAACTGCGTTTTTTAAGTGTTGGACCTACTTTATTATGATCTAGAGCAGGGGTGTCAGACTCCTTTTAGTTCAGGGGCCACATACAGCCTGATATGATCTAAAGTGGGCCGGACCAGTAAAATAATATAAATAATAGGATAAGAACTGATAAATAATGTCAACTCCAAAGTTTTTTTTTTCTGTTTTTTGACTGAAAAAAGTCAAATTCCGTAATGAAAATGTTTACATCTACGAACTGTACTTGAACATAACATGAACAAATATGAATAACCTGAAAATTCTGAAGAAAAATCAGTACAATTTGAACAATATTAGGCCTTAGTTTATCATTTATACATGTGCATCACAACTTACAGATCACAGTGGATCTACAAATACAACATTTAGTAACAGGCAGAATATTGGTACAATTCCACATACTTCTTAAGAAATTTCAGGTTATTCACATTTTTTGTAAAATGTAAAGATTTTTGTGTAATATTACTTTTTATCTACACAACAAAGAGAAAAATTTGTAGTTTTCATTATTATTTATAGGTTATTATGGTAGTATTTTACTGGTTCTGACCCACTTGAGATTGAATTGACCTAAAATGATTCTAACATCCTTGATTGTCAATATCTTCAGTGTAATTTCTGCATTTCACAAATTCATCCCAGGGGCCGGATCAGATCCTTTGGTGGGCCAGTTTGGCCCCCGGGCCACATGTTTGACACCTGTGATCTAGAGGAAACACACTGACTTCTGTCCAGATTGGCAGAGGTGTTGTGTTTGTTTCAGCTGTTCAGTGACAGACTGGTCTGGTTTCTAACGTCCTCCTGGGGGGTAACATGCCATCTCTTCCTCTGTGTTTCAGCAGCGACCCCCCCCAGTTCAAAGAAGAGGAAGCCGGTCACAGCCAGTGGGATCCTGGCTCTCACTCAGTCTCCTCTGCTGTTCAAAGGCAAATCGGGGTCCGCCTCTAAAAGACCGACTGCTGCTAAAGGTATGAGCTTGGATGTTTGTGTGCGTAAAGCGCTGGTGGAGCTGTCGAACTGACGCTGTTTTTCTGAATGTGACAGATGAAGCTGCTTCAGAGGCCGACGGGGACCTGTCTCCATTCAGTAAACCTGTCCGACGCTCCAGCGGGGTCAAGAACTACAGCAGGAAGAGGCTGCTCCCCTGAAACACCCTCATTCTGGTCTGGGCCTGGGCCTGGGCCTGGTCTGGTCTGGTCTGGGCCTGGGTCCAGGTCCAGGTCTGGTCTGGGCCTTGTCTCAGTCTGGTCTGGTCTGGCCCGGCCCGACCCTGCCCTCTGCTGATGTAAACCCTCTGTCATACCCATGGTCCGGTCTGGGTCTGGCCTGGTCTCAGTCTGGTCTGGTCTGGGCCTGGTCCTGGTCCTGGTCTGGCTGGTCCGGTCCGGTCCAGCCCGGCCCTCTGCTGATGTGAACCCTCTGTCATACCCCTGGTCCGGTCTGGGTCTGGTCTGGTCTGGTCCGGTCTGGGTCTCCGGTTCCTCAGAGTCTCTTTGAAGCTGCCTTCTCTGTCTGTTTGATCCGTCTGTTTGATCCGTGGTCGACCCCCAGTGCCTTTGGTGTCACAGTTGGACTGGTTTCCCAGGATGCTTCACTCTCCTCATTGTTCCTCAGTCTCCGCCCTCAGTTTCCTGCTTCAGTCTGAAGTCTAACCCTTCTCTCTGAGTCCATCAGGTCTGAGCTGAACCCTGTTCAGTCTAAATCCACCTGTATTTATTAGCTTGTTTTTGTCCTGTAGTTGGTTTTAATAATAATGGTGCTGTTGTAAATATGTTCCATGTTTGTGTAAATAAATGGGTTTTTCTTCATTTCCTGTAGGTGTTTGTTTGCTTCAGTTTAACTGAAGTGTTGAAGGTCAGTTTCAGGTGCTGTCAGGTGTGTACGTGAACGTCTGTGTGTTCTGTGTATCAGTGCTGCCTCCTGTTTGGGTGGAGTTGTCCACCTGTGGTTAATTATTACCTGGACTTTGGTTTGGTATCACACACCTGTTTGTTTTAGAGTCAGGTGAGTCATGTGACCCCTGTCAGGTTACAGTCTGTCTAATAGAAACTGTCAGCTGATCTACAGCGTCCATCCAATGTCTGCACATCCTTCAGAACCAGTTAAAGAACAGGAACTAGACTGAATGTAAGCCAACTGTACCTTCAGACTGTATTCATGTCCCATGGGTCAGATAGTGACCCCAGAGCAGATGGACGAAGAGGGACAAACAAACTGACCAGCGGCTTCACAAATGAAGCAGATTAGAGGTGTTGACCTGGTTCCACGTGTTGAATTTACACTTGGTAGTTCGAACAACAGGAGTTCTCAATATGAGATCCAAAGAGGTGTTCATGGACGTGACGGAGGCTGGCA
>NC_043962.1:56400556-56410556 GCF_902148855.1 Sphaeramia orbicularis
AACTACAACAAGTGACCCACATTTATGGAACTACAACAAGTGACCCACATTTATGGAACTACAAGTGACCCACATTTATGGAACTACAACAAGTGACCCACATTTATGGAACTACAAGTGACCCACATTTATGGAACTACAACAAGTGACCCACATTTATGGAACTACAACAAGTGACCCATATTTATGGAACTACAACAAGTGTCCCACATTTATGGAAACACAACAAGTGACCCACATTTATGGAACTACAACAAGTGACCCACATTTATGGAACTACAAGTGACCCACATTTATGGAACTACAACAAGTGACCCACATTTATGGAACTACAACAAGTGACCCACATTTATGGAACTACAAGTGACCCACATTTATGGAACTACAACAAGTGACCCACATTTATGGAACTACAAGTGACCCACATTTATGGAACTACAACAAGTGACCCACATTTATGGAACTACAACAAGTGACCCACATTTATGGAACTACTACAAGTGACCCACATTTATGGAACTACAACAAGTGACCCACATTTATGGAACTACAAGTGACCCACATTTATGGAACTACAACAAGTGACCCACATTTATGGAACTACAACAAGTGACCCACATTTATGGAACTACAAGTGACCCACATTTATGGAACTACAACAAGTGACCCACATTTATGGAACTACAACAAGTGACCCACATTTATGGAACTATAAGTGACCCACATTTATGGAACTACAACAAGTGTCCCACATTTATGGAAACACAACAAGTGACCCACATTTATGGAACTACAACAAGTGACCCACATTTATGGAACTACAAGTGACCCACATTTATGGTACTACAACAAGTGACCCACATTTATGGAACTACAAGTGACCCACATTTATGGAACTACAACAAGTGACCCACATTTATGGAACTGCTGCAACAGAGATGGAAGGACTGTCTGAAGAATATCTGAGTTCCACTGTAGACAGAATGCCACCAGTGTGTTCAGCTGTTCTGCCAAAGGTGGACACTCTGAGTCCAAAGTTTAGAATACATTTGGGTTTCTAAACTCATTCCATAATTTCTTTTTGAACTTCAATTGTTTATTTGTTCTATGCTTTAATTTCAGAGTACACTGAGACATTCAACTGCATCATTGTCAATGAAATTCTGGAAAAATTGGGGTGTTCTACAACTTTTGACCGGTTATATCTATCTATCTATCTATCTATCTATCTATCTATCTATCTATATATATATATATATATATATATATATATATATATATATATATATATATGTGTGTGTGTGTGTGTGTGTGTGTGTGTGTGTGTGTGTGTGTATAATCTCCTCATCAGTGCATTTCTTGTGTTTTTCCTCACTGTTCTGCTGGTGGATTGGCTGTTAAACCTCTTTGTGTGAATGCTGTACAGTATTTCTTTGTGCTTGTGTTTTAAATGCAGCTGGACTTTGATCCGGTCTTTAATCCTCAGATTAGTGAATTCTGCTCCATAAGGAGCTCAGGTCTGAACAGGGTCTGTGTGGGACCAGTGCATGAACAGTCTGAGTAAACTGAACCATTCCACTGAATTAAACCCACCCAGTGTGAGGGTCTGGAAGGAGAACCAACCACAGCTCAAAGCACAGAAGCAACTACAACTACAACAACTCAGAGAGTTAGTCTTCTCATTAAACCTCCTCATGGTGCTGATGCTCACCTGTTCACTCACCTGTTCACTCACCTGTTCACTCACCTGGACACTCACCTGTTCACTCACCTGGACACTCACCTGTTTACTCACCTGGACACTCACCTGTTCACTCACCTGGACACTCACCTGGACACTCACCTGTTCACTCACCTGTTCACTCACCTGGACACTCACCTGTTCACTCACCTGTTCACTCACCTGTTCACTCACCTGGACACTCACCTGTTCACTCACCTGTTCACTCACCTGTTCACTCACCTGGACACTCACCTGTTCACTCACCTGGACACTCACCTGGACACTCACCTGGACACTCACCTGGACACTCACCTGTTCACTCACCTGTTCACTCACCTGTTCACTCACCTGGACACTCACCTGGACACTCACCTGTTCACTCACCTGTTCACTCACCTGGACACTCACCTGTTCACTCACCTGGACACTCACCTGTTCACTCACCTGTTCACTCACCTGTTCACTCACCTGTTCACTCACCTGTTCACTCACCTGGACACTCACCTGTTCACTCACCTGTTCACTCACCTGGACACTCACCTGGACACTCACCTGGACACTCACCTGTTCACTCACCTGGACACTCACCTGTTCACTCACCTGGACACTCACCTGGACACTCACCTGTTCACTCACCTGTTCACTCACCTGGACACTCACCTGTTCACTCACCTGGACACTCACCTGTTCACTCACCTGTTCACTCACCTGTTCACTCACCTGGACACTCACCTGTTCACTCACCTGTTCACTCACCTGGACACTCACCTGGACACTCACCTGTTCACTCACCTGTTCACTCACCTGGACACTCACCTGGACACTCACCTGTTCACTCACCTGTTCACTCACCTGGACACTCACCTGTTCACTCACCTGGACACTCACCTGTTCACTCACCTGTTCACTCACCTGTTCACTCACCTGGACACTCACCTGGACACTCACCTGTTCACTCACCTGGACACTCACCTGTTCACTCACCTGGACACTCACCTGTTCACTCACCTGTTCACTCACCTGTTCACTTGGACACTTGTTCTGCTCTTCCATGTCTTACATCCATATGTTTTCATTGTAAACTGTCATATTTTCTTGTCTGAAAATCTTTGACCAACAGTCAAATCCAAACTGAACAGATCTGATCTGAAATCAGCCTTCAGTCCAATAACAGACCAGAGGGATCCAGGAGGGAAACCCAGACCCACACTCTGAGACCCAGGTACCAGGTCTGGGACCCGGGTACCAGGTCTGAGACCCAGGTACCAGGTCTGAGACCCAGGTACCAGGTCTGAGACCCAGGTACCGGCTCTTTGTCCTCATCTTCTTCCTCTTCCTTCTCCTCCTCTTCTTCCTCCTCTTCTTCCTTCTCCCCCTCTTCTTCCTCCTCTTCTTCCTTCTCCTCCTCTTCTTCCTCCTCTTCTTCCTTCTCCTCCTCTTCTTCTTCCTCCTCCTCTCCTTCCACCTCTTCCTCCTCCTCTTCCTCCTTCTCCTCCTCTTCTTCCTCCTCCTCTCCTTCCACCTCTTCCTCCTCCTCTTCCTCCTTCTCCTCCTCTTCTTCCTCCTCCTCTCCTTCCACCTCTTCCTCCTCCTCTTCCTCCTTCTCCTCCTCTTCTTCTTCCTCTTCTTCTTCCTCCTCCTTCTCCTCCCCTTCCTCCTCTCCTCCTCTTCTTCCTCCTCCTCCTCCTCCTCCTCTTCTTCCTCCTCCTCTCCTCCTCTTCCTCCTCTTCCTCCTCTCCTCCTTCTCCTCCTCTTCTTCTTCCTCTTCTTCTTCCTCCTCCTTCTCCTCCCCTTCCTCCTCTCCTCCTCTTCTTCCTCCTCCTCCTCCTCCTCCTCCTCTTCTTCCTCCTCCTCCTCCTCCTCCTCTTCTTCCTCCTCCTCTCCTCTCCTTCCACCTCTTCCTCCTCCTCTTCCTCCTCTCCTCCTCTTCCTCCTCCTCCTCCTCTCCTCCTCACTGATGTTAAGACCACAGTAAACACTCACTTCCTGTTCAGGACACCTTTCACAGTAAAAGCCTTTGGTGCATTACTTTCAGTCTTTGTATTATTCCATTTCTCTGCAGAACTCTGGTGTTTGTCAGTGCATGTTTCTGTAAACAGTTGGTTTGGAGCTGCCACAGTACTAACATTTGGGTCTTAATGGTTTAATTAGAATCTAAAGCGGTGAATTAATAACTAAATGACTAACTAACCCATCAGCGCTCAGTGCCTTCATCACAGGGTAAATGTCAGGTTTAAAGGGTCTTTGCACTTTAATGCTCTTGATTTTTGTTTTTTCTTTCCCTTAACTTTCTTGAAAATATTTGGGTATACAAGACAAATAACTTTTGAACAAACATACATCAAGATGTCAAAAGAGAAAAAGCAAATAAACAATAAATTTAAGAAAAATAATGCATATATTTAAAGACACAAAGCAGAATAGAAAATAATAGTGTAAAAAAAATCTGTAATTAACAGAATTTTCACTGTTTACAGATTTTTCCTGTATTTTTAAGATAGAGGAAAATATCAATGAAATGACAAAAATAGACTGATTTTACATGTCAAATGTAAAATAACATGAAAAAACTGTGTGAATAACCATAAAATTTCCATTTTTTAAAAGGAATTTTTTTTTTTTTTCACAGAAAAATACAGGTAAAATATATTTGCAAATGTATCATAATTTCACAAATATTTCTTTTCGATTTACGAGATCAAACTATTAATTTGAAGTTTAATACTGTAAAAACAATGATAATAATAAAACGAGATAAAATTACTGACAATTAACCGTAAAAGAAGTATCTGTTCTGTCAGTTGAACCAGACTTGTTTGTTAATTGACAAATATCTTGTGTAATTACAGGAGGTTTCACAACAAAAATGTTGAATAAATGTATTTTTGTGAATGTATAACATGTATAAGCACTGATAAACTGTCCAAATACAGTTTTCATCAGTGGATTGGACAACTGAGTCTCACTGAAAATTATTTGTATACATATTTATAGGGAATTTGATTGTTTTAATACATGTACATATTCTTTATTAAGCATTAAAAAGTTTTTTTTTTTTTAAATCTGCAAAATCTCATGTAAAGTTAGGGCAAAAAACTGTATTTTAATTATGGAAAATTACTGTATTTTTATGAGATGGTTATTTTCTGTTATTTTACAGTATTTTTTCGGCACCCCTGCTGCTGGAATAATACCTTTTCTATTTTTTTCTTTGTTTTTCTCTTCTTCTTCTTCTTTTTTTTTTTTTTACAGTGTATATAAAAAATAACAATAATAACATATCTAACAAAAATAAATAAATAAATGCACCAGCGAGTTCAGTCTATTTTAAAGAACGGTTTATAAATTGGTTGAATGCGTTTGTTTTTTGTGTTTTTTTCTATAACTTTATTGAAAATATTTGGGTATACACGACATGTAACTTTTGAACAAACACACATCAAGATGTCAAGAAGAAAAAGCATTTGAACCAATAAATTGAAGAAAATAATGCATAGATTAAAGACACACAGCAGAATAGACAAATAGTAGTATAAAAAAACAACAACATATCTAACATAAATAAATGCATCAGACAGTTCAGTGTATTTAAATAACTCTTTCTAAACTGCTTGAATGCTCCTGTTTGTGCTTGAACAGACTTTTACTCTGACATCTCCGGTGCGTCGGTGCGTCTCTGTGCGTCTTTACGCTTTTCCTTGGAGTCCGTCCGCCCGTCGTCATTCGGGTCTCATTCCTCCAGAGCCTCCCTCCCTCCTGGTCCACCTGTGTGTCCCTCCTGGTCCAGACCTGAACCATGGCCACCAGCTTCTCCAGGCTCCTGTCCTCCAGGCGGAACCTCGGCATCCTGTCCTTGGTCGGAGCCGGTTCGGTCACGGCGGCCTTTCTGCTGCACCGGGAACATGTCACCGCCGGAGTCCCGGTCCGCAGGAGGTACCCGGCCAGGTAAGGACCCGTACCCGCAGGACCGGCCCCGGTAGATCCGGTACAGATCCAGGTTAAAGATGGAAGAACCGAATCTGAGTGTGAGTGTTTGTGCGTTAGTGAAGGGAGGAGACTGCAGCTCCTGCATCTGATCATCTGATCATCTGTTCATCCCGTGGATATTAAAGAAGGAGAACATTTACAGCACATTTAGATTTGAATATCAGGCAAAAAAAAACCTAAGGATTTAGTTTATTCTCACATTTGACCAACAGAAGCCACACATCAGAGAGCTGACACCTGCACCATGACAGGATTTACCTGGAAAAACACTGAAACTGTGTCATCAGACCTGAGCAGGAGGAGGTGCATGTTCAAACATCTGACAATATAGAACATAAGGAATAGTGCAACAAAATATGGCCGTTCATAGGAACAGAACAATCCTACTGGTTATTTAATTCCATGTGAACTCAGCTGTAAGTCAAAACAACCCAAATTAAAATCTAATGTTTATTTCTCCTCAGATTTGACAGAAAAGCAGCAAATCTGTACATTTAAGAAGCATCGGCCTGAAAATATGGAGGACTGAACCTGCCATATAAAAAATATATACACAAATATACAAATGGCTTGATAAGTTCATTTCCGTACCATTTGTTTCTCTATTTTGTCCTTATTATTATTTTTCCTTATTGAATTTTTATCCCTGCATTTATTTCTGCGTTGCTTTCTATTTACATTTTCTTTATCTCTTTTCTTGTTTATTTCTATATTTACTTTCATCTGACATCTTATTAATTTATTGTCATTTTTTTATTCATAGTCATATTTACCTCTTCAGTATCCCTCTTTTGCATTTTCTTCCTCTATTTATTTCTACTCGTCCTTTTTCTATTTCTGTGTACATTTATGCCTCATTATGCAAATGAGGGGGGCGGTCTTTAAAGGCGTGTCCTTAGGTCAGCTCTTCTCCTATTGGCAGTGTTGGGAATAACGGTGTTAAAAATAGTGGTGTTACTAACGCCGTTATTGTTTTCCAGTAACAGGTAATCTATGAGTTAGTATTTGAAACATTCCAACATTGTTACCGTTAGCGACAGTGAAATGTGGTGCGTTACTCTAACAGCTGTTACCTGTCCTGGCAGCAGAGGTGTGACGTTCACAGACGAGTCGAGTCTTTTGAACGGCTCTTTTCAGCGAACGATAAGAACCGATTCGTTGCGAGCCGTTCTTCTCTTCAGATCCCCCACACTGCCTTCATGCTTCACCTGTGTGTCCATGAGTCTGAGCTGGCCACGCCCCCTTCACCTGAACCACTAATGACATCTACCAGTTTGAGTTGTCCCAGCACAACACAGGCACCTGAACGCAGCTAGTTTAGGGGAGGAGTTATGAGTGACAGACTGACTGGACTGAAGGCATTTACCGCTGGATCAGAGAGGAGCCACTGAAAACAGAGATGTGGGAGGAACTGGAGGAGCATCTGCTTCTATAAATGCAGATCCTCTTATGTGGTGAAAAAGCCAAGCCCTAGTGGACCCCAGCCTCACCCCAGTCCTGGTCTTCTGCCTGTCTGCTCCTCTACTCCATGGAACTGACTGTGAAACACACAATAAAATCACTTTCCTTTTACATATTTGAAGGTTTTTCAAAAAAGTAACGCAATAATTACTTTCCCTGGTAACTAATTACATTTATTAAGGAGTAATTCTGATAGTAATTCAGTTACTTTTTTTGAGAAAGTAACTAGTAACTATAATTAATTACTTTTAAAAAGTAATATGCCCAACACTGCCTATTGGTCAGTTTGTATTTGGCTGCTGTGCTATCGGTGCTGAATAGACCAGGAGACACCTGGTGCCCATGGTGATCTGTAGAGGGACGTGAAACTGTGGTGTTTGAAAACCAGCAGCAGTAAAGCCACAGACACTGAGGACTGGACTGTGTGGTGTGGACAGAAGAACCCACAGAGTGTTTGGTGTGGACAGAAGAACCCACAGAGTGTTTGGTGTGGACAGAAGAACCCACAGAGTGTCTGGTGTGGACAGAAGAACCCACAGAGTGTCTGGTGTGGACAGAAGAACCCACAGAGTGTCTGGTGTGGACAGAAGAACCCACAGAGTGCCTGGTGTGGACAGAAGAACCCACAGAGTGTCTGGTGTGGACAGAAGAACCCACAGAGTGTCTGGTGTGGACAGAAGAACCCACAGAGTGTCTGGTGTGGACAGAAGAACCCACAGAGTGTCTGGTGTGGACAGAAGAACCCACAGAGTGTCTGGTGTGGACAGAAGAACCCACAGAGTGTTTGGTGTGGACAGAAGAACCCACAGAGTGTCTGGTGTGGACAGAAGAACCCACAGAGTGTCTGGTGTGGACAGAAGAACCCACAGAGTGTTTGGTGTGGACAGAAGAACCCACAGAGTGTCTGGTGTGGACAGAAGAACCCACAGAGTGTCTGGTGTGGACAGAAGAACCCACAGAGTGTCTGGTGTGGACAGAAGAACCCACAGAGTGTCTGGTGTGGACAGAAGAACCCACAGAGTGTCTGGTGTGGACAGAAGAACCCACAGAGTGTCTGGTGTGGACAGAGGAACCCACAGAGTGTCTGGTGTGGACAGAAGAACCCACAGAGTGTCTGGTGTGGACAGAAGAACCCACAGAGTGTCTGGTGTGGACAGAGGAACCCACAGAGTGTTTGGTGTGGACAGAAGAACCCACAGAGTGTCTGGTGTGGACAGAGGAACCCACAGAGTGTTTGGTGTGGACAGAAGAACCCACAGAGTGTTTGGTGTGGACAGAGGAACCCACAGAGTGTCTGGTGTGGACAGAAGAACCCACAGAGTGTTTGGTGTGGACAGAGGAACCCACAGAGTGTCTGGTGTGGACAGAAGAACCCACAGAGTGTTTGGTGTGGACAGAAGAACCCACAGAGTGTCTGGTGTGGACAGAAGAACCCACAGAGTGTTTGGTGTGGACAGAAGAACCCACAGAGTGTCTGGTGTGGACAGAGGAACCCACAGAGTGTTTGGTGTGGACAGAGGAACCCACAGAGTGTCTGGTGTGGACAGAAGAACCCACAGAGTGTTTGGTGTGGACAGAGGAACCCACAGAGTGTCTGGTGTGGACAGAAGAACCCACAGAGTGTTTGGTGTGGACAGAAGAACCCACAGAGTGTCTGGTGTGGACAGAAGAACCCACAGAGTGTCTGGTGTGGACAGAAGAACCCACAGAGTGTCTGGTGTGGACAGAAGAACCCACAGAGTGTCTGGTGTGGACAGAAGAACCCACAGTGTTGGGTTCACTTCACAGACTGACCTCTGGGATCATGGAACACTGGTGATCCAGATGCAGTTGGAATCAGGGCTTCCAGTGTGGTTCACAGTAGATCATTGATCCAGACTAGACTACTGCAAACCCAAACCGGCCCGACAGGACCCGACGGGTCGGGCCGGGTTCGGATAAAACCTTAGGAGCGCCGTTCAGAGGCACCGGTACCGGCTCCATACCGTTATGAACCGTGGCATGAAGCCACAGAACCTGTGCCTCCTGGGTCCACTTAAAGGTCTTAGACCCCCGTCAGATACCAGATGTGGATCCTTTCTGTCTTTGAGCTGGATCAGGGTGATGCTGAGGTGGATCTGGACTGTAGTGGGTTTCCTGTGGGTCTGGTCCAGCCTCAGTCCTCATTCAGCTCCTTGGTGGTCGTTCATGTTCCTTATCTTCAGTCTTTTTTCATTGACAGTTGAAGCGTCTGTAGCAGTTCATCTGCTTCAGGAAGTGTCGGTTCTTCATATTTGAATGTGATGAGTCATAAAAGCAGCAGATGGATGGAGTCATGTGTTTGCAGAGTCCACTGGAATGAATGTACACAGCTCATCAGTTTTCTGTTTATTTTCCTCCAGTGTTTTCTCTACATTCACAATAGTATTAGGTGTTTTGTTTGGTTCCATAGACAGATCTCCATAAATGCAGATCAGCGTGGACGTGTCCGTCTGCACGTCTGAGCCTGATTCACTCTGCAAACACAGATTAGTCACAGCCTTATCTGGGAAATAAAAACCACTTCAGCGTCAGCACTTATGCAATAATCACACAGCGTTTCAACGCTAACACTGGTTCAGTTCCACAGAAGTCAGTTCTGTTCCTCAGAAGTCAGCAGGACTTTGGGTTTTACCTCTGATGAGGTCCGATGAAGGCACTGTGTCCACCACTGTCTAAACTGTCATTCAGTCTGGATGAAGACCACACCACAACTATTCAAAGTCCAAACCAGTTTCATACAGTCTGAAAAAGGAATGAATGAAAGGGAAAATGTGGAGGAACCTGAAGATGACTGTGTTTTTTTCTGGA